>NW_027325547.1:0-62546 GCF_036924035.1 Leuresthes tenuis | reverse complement strand
CTTAGACATTATAAATTCATATTCTGTATTTTACTAAATAACCTATGTTCCTAGCTGGTACCTTTCCACTCTGCTCATACTGCACAACAGATGACCTTAAATGGTCCAAGACCTTAGAATGACATAAACAACTGGGTCAGACAAAACCTCTCTATTAGGGCAGATAGGTCTGGTACATTAGACACCTAAAACAGCAGTCACACATACACACACATTGTTTACCATATCCAAAGAACACAACAAGGACAGAAGCTGGCCTGATCATGCCACTCAAAACTGGTCAATTATACTCTGACAAGTGTGAATACAACTTCTGTGAGATAAAGCTGAATATAAATATGACATGTTTCCGGATAACGGGTCTCGGCCTGACGGATTTCCTGCGGGAGCTCTGGCACTCCGAGTCCAGCGCTGCAATATACTCTACTTGTGACCACTAATAAATACTGTTTTAATAAACCATTTCTCCAGCTTATTCTTGGGCTTCCAATGAAAAAATCGGGCTAACAATTGGTGCCGTGACCCGGATTGGCTGACTCTGAGACCGTGTCCGATCGAGGACTTCCGGAGCTGGTTGGAGGGGACCCTTCTTCAGACAATTCAAGGCGCCTAAAACACAAGGTGAGCAGAAAACCTCTTGTATCAGGATATGTGAAATTTCTGCACATTGGTCATTCTAAACTAAATTGTCTGAATTAGGATGTCCTCCGATCACTAAATCAAAAGCACAAAATTTGTGTCTACAGGTTTACTAGGTGGTCACATGTAAAGTATAAACACATAGTCTCACATAGGGAGAGTCATATGTGTCCTAGTTTAGTACAATTTGGCCAAATAAAAGACATAAAATTCATCCTGTCTTCTAAACTGAATAGGAAGTAGATGCCAATAAGCGGGGGTCTGTTAGTCTGCAATTGGCGGCGTGAGTAATGTCTGTGCAATTGGCACTTGGACCGTAAAATCCGCAATCGGCGGTGGGTCTGCATTACTGCACAACAGGCGACGTGAGTAATTTCTGTGCACAAGGGCGCTTAGACCTTTATCTGCAATCGGCGGTGGGTCTGTATTACTTCACAATAGGCAGCGTAAGTAATCTCTGTGCAATTGGCACTTGGACTGTAAAATCCACAATCGGCGGTGTGTCTGGGGTTTTTTTTTTTTTTCTTCCACAAGCGGCGGTGGTTCTGCAGTTGTTGTGAACAGGCGATACACTAAGTGTTTATCTCTGCATAAGGACACAGGGCTAAGTTGGTTATTTTTCATGAAAATGTGGGGTGGTTTGCTACTTGGTTGATATTTTACTGTGTTAGTGGAAGTGTATCTAGCAATAGAGACTGCTGGAGAATTCCTACACTGACACAGATCTCAAGTAGTTCTGTAAAAGGGGGCATTGGACTAGAAAATAAAGGGGAATTTAGTTAGGGTGTTACAGAGTTTGGTGAATTAAAACGAGTGAAGAGACTGGGAGAGCCCCCAGCGATCAAGCGCACAGAGTAAAAGATTCTGTGTAGAAGCTTCTTGGTCAGGTCCAACACTCGGGCATTGCACCATTCACCCATTCTGATTAACACGTGAAATACCTGAATATGTCACAAACCTTTGTTGATAAGTGGAAAACATGTAAACCCGGCTCATTGGGGTCGGTATTATTTGAGACGTTGACGAGATGGCAGAAAAAAGTTCCAAGAGAAGACGAAAAAAGAGAGACAGATAGATTTGTAAATTGGACGAGAGAAATGCAAGGGAAAGGAATGTTTGGAGGGTTTGAAAGTGCGCCACCGCAATTGAGTGATTTCTCTATGTTTTCAAAACAAGCAACAGGCAGTAGGAATCAAGCAACAGCAAAGCTAAAAGAGGCAGGTTTATTGCAGAGAGCAAGGGCAGAAAAAGACGGAAAAAAAAGCAGTAACATTTCTTGCAGACTGTCAGTATTTTTTTTGGAGAAGTTAAATTCTCTATTCAGACGCAGTCCTCTGCACCTCTACCACAGCACGTGCCAGACACAACGTCATCTTTTCCAGGGAAAAGATACACTAGCAGATAAGACACATCTTCCTAACATCACACTCAATAACAGAAGCATGCCATTTAGCAAAATAAAAAAATGACCATTTATACAGATTCAGCATAAACAGCTTAGGCTCTACATGTGGACATGTGTAATTGGAAAAGAAAAGGTTGGATATCCTTAGCTTTGTCATAAATGCTCTCTCCCTAAGATTATCTCATCCCAACCCTGCTTCCTTCTTCCCCCATTCAGCACTGAGAGTGAGGACAGATTCTGATTGATCATGGGCCTGTACTTAAAGAGTAACAGAGTTACATATAGTTATTTAGTCAAAAAATTTACAATGATAATGGAAGTTTTTACTAGAGCATTTATCATCAATTCAATAATTAATTTATTTTCAAATAAATTTGAATGGGAGAAATACCACATTGAATGGACAATCTGAAAACCGCTTTTCAATGCAAGTATTACAGTGAAGAGATAAGAAGCAATACAATGTCCAAAATAAATCCAGGAAGAACAGACTGTTTAAAACTAAACATTAGAACCAGTTTGTTGTTGAATTAAGATTTAACAGCTCTCTTAAAAAGTCAGTCAAACAAACATAGCATTTAAATCTTTGATCCTTTAATTGAAAAACTGCCTGAACAAAAGATGTTCTACAAATTGAGACTTTATGATTTCCACCTGAAGCATGTCTGAGACCGGACAGTCAGACCATATGACATATTAGAAAATATCGGGATTTAACAGCAAGGTCAGGCAGATAGGTGTCAGACAGTTTCTTACCATCTTAAAGCATTAAAGGTTAGCCTTTATTGTGTTAGAGATCACAGTAACATGACTTAAAATTTAGCTGATCTAAATACTTCTCCTCTGCTTATTTTCACCAATTCTGAGTTAATATTTATCATCAGTATTTATAATTGATCTCATTAAACCATTTAACTATTTAACTGCAGCAGATCTATGAATCAATGGATCTGTTATCTTAACAGAGCAGCAACGTGCTTTATATAAAGGTTTAAAGTGAGTTAGATTATTAGGAAATTAACAAAAACACGGCAATAAAAGGCACAACGAGAGTCAGATATCACCAATGAGTTTCTTGAAGAAGAAAACTCTAAAAGAAATTTAAAGACAGCTGCAGTAAGTCTGAGTCATAACAAGTCAAGTCAAGGTTTGTTTTCATGGCACATTTAAAAATAGCCACAGCAACCAGAGAGCTGTACAGCTGAACACTATATTAATACTATTAGCAAATTCTAACCCTGCAGATAAATATTAATTAATCTAACAATAAACATTGAATAAATTAGTGAAATAAAAACAGTGTTTACAGTTAAAGACATGCCTCTAAACCAGACATGTGTCACTGGAAAAGGAAAGGCTTTGTGACCTCAGCAGGCACCCCGGTTAAACACTTGAATCAATTACTCGAACTATATTATGCCATACTTGAATCAAAACAAGTTGCTAGAGTCGAGTGCAGAGGACATCAAAAGGGAGATGGGAGAGTAGCTAGAGGCAACAATGCGGCAGATAAGGCAGCAAAAACAAAAGCAGGGTATACTGCATTTAACCAGATGTCTCAGAAAACATTGGAGGAAAAATCACAACGAGAATTATGTTTAGAAAACATTAAAGAACTTCACGAAGCAGCGGCACCATCTGAAAAGCAAGCATGGAACGAAAAAAAAAAGATTCCACAGGACGCTGCTGGAATCATGAAGGCAAAATAGTAGCTCAAACTGGACTACTAAATTTGCTATGTCAAGAAGCACACAGTAGAGCTCACTGTGCTAGCTCAAAAGTAACAGCGCTCATTTCACAACACTGGTGGCACCCCCACCTAAAAGACGCAATAAAATATTTTGTGCAATCTTGTGAAATTTGCAAGCTGTTCAATCTCAAAGCAGGACTAGGTAGTTTCCCAGTACCTGATGCCCCTTGGAAACAGATAGTAATTGAGTTTACTGACATGGGAGCAGCGAACAGGACTGAAGGTAAACTATTTCTTCTAGTGTGTGTAGCTCCCTTTTCTAGATGGGTAGAAGCCACACCTACTAAAACCGAAAAAGGAAAAGAAGTCATTAAATGGCTTACAACAGAAATTATTCCAAGATTTGGGGTACCAGAAGTGATAAGAACAGATAATGATACTCACTTCTCCAATGAAGAACTAGGAGAAGTGGAAAAATTGTTTGGAATTACACATAAGCTCGGTGCAGTCTCTCACCCAGCTTTACAAGGACTAGTGAAAAGAGCTAATAGAACCATCAAAAAGGCCGAACAGAAGTCTCTGCAGACACACAGTTAACCTGGGCTGAAGCTCTACGTATTGTGTTAGCCTAAGATTTACTCCAAATGCCACCATGAATGTTGTCATGTTGTCCCACATGAGGTCATGACAGGGAGGAAACACCCTGTCCATTTACAACTGCACCAACAGGCTCACCCCTTGTTGTACTACAGTATGGAAACTTGTGTGAATGTGAAACAACTGAATAACACGGTGATGAGTATATCTCAGCAAGGAACAGGACCAGGAAAGTGAACAAACTTAACTGGTCCTCTCCTATATGGACAGGACGCAGAAGCTACAACACATTGTGTAAAGGTATGGTTGACTGAGAATAGACTGAGTAACTGGATCCACAAGGATCACTGTACTCAGGCTCAAGATCCTACCGAAAGAACATTAACTGAGGTCCGGACAGACTTAGGAACCTCACCTGCTGACAAAGACTAGACCACGGGGACTAAAACTCTATCAGAGACTGAACGGACCACTGACGATGAAACCAAAGGAAAACACCACTGTGGAGACTAGACTGTAGAACCACAGTAGCAGAAACAAAAGGTTACAATAACTAATTTTCACACCTCTCCTGTGTGAAAGTCAGACATTAAAAGCTCAAGTTACAAAGAACTACAACAGTAATCTGGACACACCCTCTCTTCCCACCACTCCACACCAGGTGACTAAAAGATCTCTGGAAAATTGCAACAACCCACTTCAATTACAATTTATTGAGAAACAAGATACAAGGTACAATCCGATCTGTGCTCAGTCATGACATGTTGGTCGAACGAAAAAGATATGAATGGGATGAATAAAATGTTCTGTGAGAACAGTTTTAATCATGTGTTCTGGTTCATTCGAGAATTTACGTGGGAGATGACCCAAGTTGTTTAATCTGGTGCAATCAATCAATGAATCAATCAATCAAACTTTATTTTCATAACACTTTTCATACAAGAAAATGATAGAAGAAAATAAAACAAAGTAGTGAAACCCAAGGCCACATATAGACACACATACACACACACACACATGCACATCTATACGTACACATACACCCACATACATCCACACATACTGGAAGGAAGAAGTAAAGATTAAGTAAAACATAATAAACTGAGGCAGAGCTGCTCGAAGTAAGGTAAAGCACAGAGCTTTGAACTGCACGATTGAAGGCCTAATTCATGTCAAGAAAAAACAAGAATGATCCTGAACAATTTAGCTAACATTCCAAAACTGCTACCAGGAAAAAAAAAATTTAAAAAAATATTACAAAATAATATCAAGAATCCTGGCCCTTAGGTCAAAGCATGCATGCAAGATAACAGTGATCAATAACCAACCAAAGATCTGAACACAAGCACGATGCTGTGGCACTGCTAAGGAAAAATTTAGCAGCACAAGGCCACATGGCTCATCTAAAAAATAAATAAATGAGGAATTGAGACAAATAGAAAAATAGAATAAACCTTTGTATTTGATTCTAATTTGTATGGAAATATGTTATTGTATCATGTGATGTTATAAGAAACTCTAATGTCACACTGTTGGTACCCCATGAAGTGTTTCTAATTCAAATGGAGCAGAAAAAACTGCTGATCCTGAACTGTCTGTGGATGGCTCAGCATCACGAAACACAGCCACTGGTAAGAATTAAATAGAATTTAGTATAAAGTAACAATTGAGAATTAAGCAGATCGTGCTGAAATTTTATCAAAAGCACTCTGAGCTGAATTAAGAGGACAGACAATATTTATCCCAAAAAGGTTAATCAGTTACTCATTGAGAAGAAATGGCTGCTTTCTTGATGCTGTGCTGCTCCCAAAATGAACTCTAACCACAAACATTTCTGTCCTGCAGCAGCAACACAGGAGCAGAAACTGCAGTGGAAGAGTTCAGCAGAACTAACATACGGATGAGACTAAGTCTCATCGGGGGGGTGGAGATACAACAATTAATCATAGTTTACTAACACTTCTCAAGATTTTCCCAAAATTCTGTGAGTCTTTGTCTTCCTTTTGTCTTTTGTTCTATGTTGTCTTGTGTTTTGTCTTTGTCTTGCTGTGTTCTCTAAATGGTTTGAAGTTTTTTCCACAGAAAAGGTTGATGGTACTGGATTTCACATTAATGCTGTACAGCAGGTTGGTGAGTCTAAAGGTACTGTCCTAAAACATGTTTTCTATCAACTGGCCAGTTGTTTTGTTTTTCATTTCATTTATTTATTTATTTTTTTCGGTTTATTTATTTGTTTTTGTTTGGGGTTCACATGAAAACTTAATTTGTCGACCAATGAATACTGGGATTGAACCTGTTAAAAGGCAATTCCTGAATATAAAACATTGTGAAAATGACATGTTGTGCTGCTCAGTTCTCTCTCCTGCTAACATTCATCCACAGCTTAAATTAACTGCATCTGCAGCAGAACCTCTAAAGGACTCACAGCCAAGTGACTGACAAGACGTCAGTCTGAAATTCTGGGAGGCACGATCATCATGCCAAGATAATGGTTGAACAACCATACAACCTTCAACCACTGTCAACAAAATAATCTGAATTATCTCCTTAATTGTCCCAAAGAAAAAGATTAGTTAGGGAAAACGGGTGGTAAAGACCCCTTTGTGGAAGTGAAGTGCTGGTAACCTCTCCTTCCTAGTTAGCTCAGACTGCTGAACTGAGATTCAGCCAGAAGGACAACCAAACACCAAGCAGTGACAGGATTGGACCACAAGAGACTGAGCTGCACTACACCACTCTGCACAATGTTATCATAAAATTTTCACTCAAAAGAAATTGTTAGTTTTTACACTACATCTATCATTACTCATCTGTTCTCAACAGGGTCATATCTTCATATTCAAGTCATGTTTAAATGTCTGTACTGTATTGTTTTGTGTTTTGTGATGTTCCTCTTTAGTTTAATGATTTTAAGTAGACCAATTACTAATCATAGGAATTCATACATATGTCCTTTGCCATTGGTGTGAATCGGCTGTTCGGAGCGGGACCTTAGGCACTGAAAGGTAATTAAGTGGTCGGTCGCCAAGGGGGAATGGGGCCATAGGAGAATTTTCCCGGATATCAGCCATCGGGTTTTTCGCTCCTATTCGCTGCGAACAGTGGACGATCCTGATGGTAATGTTAATTGCCTTAAGCACTTTTTGAGTTTCAATATTTTATGAATTGTTGTAGCTTAGTTAATTATTGTTATGTGTTGTAATGGTACTTATGGGTGAGCAGGGTCTTGCCACTGCTTAAACCACATATAGTTTTGGGCCAAAATGAACTAAGATTCTACACAGAGATTGGGTTTGGGGCCACATACACACACTAATTTTAAGACATATTGAAACATTTATTAATTTATTCCTTGCATACACGTACAGGCGTGATACTTATAGCTTTTAAGAAATGTGCTCATTGCAGAGTTATGATCAGTTGAGTAATGAAGGTTGAACTATTCTGGGAAAGAGGTTCTGTTCCCAGCATCATGATAAACACTCCTGATACAGAAAGGTTTAGCTAACGCATTACAATTATTTTACACATGCATATGCAATGAAAACTTGCTTGCTGCTGATAATTGCAAAGAAGAACAGCTTACACATAACAGCTCACATAATGAAGTTATATCAAAAGGGGGATAACAAGAATCTCCTGTCTGGTTGTGCTGCACCTCAAGGTAGTTGGCCACTTGCAGTTTGGGGACCTGCTAAGTTGGCTGCCGCTAACAGGTGTGACACAATACAGAATATAACATTCCTACCTCATTTAGTTGACATGATTAAATCATGTCAAAAGGGGGAGTTGTTATAATTGGCTTTGTTCTTAGAAATTATAAATTCATTTTCTGTATTTTACTAAATGACCTATGTTCCTAGCTGGTACTTTTCCACTCTGCTCATACTGCACAACAGATGACCTTAAATGGTCCAAGACCTTAGAATGACATAAACAACTGGGTCAGACAAAACATCTCTATTAGGGCAGATAGGTCTGGTACATTAGACACCTAAAACAGCACTCACACATACACACACATTGTTTATCACATCCAAAGAACACAACAAGGACAGCAGCTGGCCTGATCATGCCACTCAAAACTGGCCAATTATACTCTGACAAGAAATATGACATGTTTCCGGATAACGGGTCTCGGCCTGACGGATTTCCTGCGGGAGCTCTGGCACTCCGAGTCCAGCGCTGCAATATACTCTACTTGTGACCACTAATAAATACTTTTTTAATAAACGATTTCTCCAGCTTATTCTTGGGCTTCCAATGAAAAAATCGGGCTAACAACACTGTGAGGACCATGTGTGCTGAGTTCATTTCCATGTTGATGTTGTCTAAGTCACCCAGTATGCACAGTGTGGGGCATGCAGGAATGCTACACTTTAGCCATGTTGAAAGGTCCGTACAGACTTCAAACCAGAACTTCTGGACAGGCGCACAAAACCACAAAGCGTGTGCATAATCATCAGGTGTGTTATCTGTGCAATGTGAGCAGATGTTTGAGTGTGTTAGACCCATCCTGAACATCCTTTGTCCTGTATAGTGTGTTCTATGAAGAATTTTGTATTGTATGAGCTGTAAATTAGGATTTCGAGTCATTCTAAAGGTGTTCAAACATGTTTGTGGCCAGAAGCTATGACTAGAACTAATATATAAATCTCACTCCCATTTTGAGGATGGTAGAGACATTGTGTCATCTATCTTAGATAATAATTTATATATTTTTGATAGTAGTTTTGGGATGCAGATGCTTAGAAACTCTGCTACCCTAATCGGGAGTTGTAAGTCTGGTTGGTGGAAGATATATTTCTTTGTTATTATAGACTTAAGTTGTTGATATTCTAGGAAATTATTGCTGCCTATCTCATGTTGTGATATGAGCTCATCAAATGAAATAAATGTTCCATTTTGGATTATATGTTCCAGATGTTTGATTCCTTTGATCTTCCACAGAGGAAAGTTTAGCATTTTTTTGTTTTGCAGGATGTCAGGATTATTCCAGATGGGTGTAAGCTTACACGGGACATGTGAAGACTTTGTTATTTTAAGAAATTCCCACCAGGCTGTCAGAGAGGTGCTGATGTTAATGCTTTTAAAACATTTGTGATTTTTTTACGTTTTGACTAATAAGTGGCAGGTCAGAGATTTCCAGATTATCCCACAATGCTTGTTCTATATATATCAATGGTTAATCTATTGGGCTAGGTGCAAACTATGTTTTATATATACTGTAACCTATTGGCTAAGGAATAGTGCTGAAAATGAGGTAAATCTAATCCACCACTTTCCTTGGTTTTCTGTAGCGTTTTTAAACTAATACGTGATGGTTTGTTTTTCCACAGAAATTTGGAGATGCATGAATCTAGTGACTTAAACCAAGTAGCAGATGGTTTTATGGGGATCATTGAGAACAAATAGTTAACTTTTGATAGTATCATCATTTTAATGGTTGTAACTCTCCCCATAAGTGATATAGGTAAGGACTTCCAACGAGAGAGATCGTCCTCTACTGTCTTTAATAATTGCACATAATTTAGCTTTGTTAGCTCTGAGAGCCTGGAGGAAATGTTTATGCCTAAATATCTAATATTTCCTGACTGTAAAGTGATCGCAGGTATATTCTGGACCCTACAGTTAATGGGCAGAACTGTGGTCTTAGACCAATTGATAGAGTAGTCAGAAAGTGCTGAGAATTTATTTAAGAGTGTGATCGTGTGAGTGAGAGACGTCTGTGAGTTCTGGAGGAAAAGTAATACATCATCAGCATAAAGACTTATTTTATGCTCAATATTTTGGGGTTGGATGCCTTTAATATTTCTATCTTGTCTGATAGCAGCTGCTAAAGGTTCGATGAAAATAGCAAAAAGTGAGGGAGAAAGTGGGCAACCCTGTCTTCCACCTCTCTGCAGACTGAAGCTTGGAGAAGTTTGATCATTAGTCCTGACACTTGCATTTGGGGAGCTATATAATATCCTTATCCAGTTGATGAAGTGTGACCCAAACCCGAATTTGTTTAATGCTGTAAATAAAAATTTCCAGTTCACTCGATCAAATGCTTTTTCTGCATCTAGAGAGACTATTGTCTACCAGGAACACCTGAAAGCAGACAAGCAGAGAACAAACAAACACACAAACAAACAAAAACAAGCACAAGTAGTGGCAATCGCATACAACACAACTGTGGATATAGATGACCTGAGGCGACATGGTAATACATCAACTGCTACTGGACTAATGAATGTGTGTTGTGTGTGTGTGTGTGTGTGAGAACATGCGAGACCCATGGCACAGGACCTACATGATAACCGTGCTGAGTTATGAGTGTATAAGTGTACACGGCCACAATCCACAGCCCCCCCAAGCAATCAGAAGCAGGCAGAGAGGGCCACAAGACCCAGGCCACCGGCAGCCCCCACGGAGCACAGAACCCAGGATGCCCACCGCAGGGACAACCACGCATACACCCAGTAGACAGCAGAGGAAGCCCCCGGACAGAGCCCCCATAAGCATAGGGCAGAGGCCCTCCGGGAGCCAGGGGCAACAGCCCACCGATCCCGCCAGGCCCAAGCCGCCCAGACATGGGCCATGCACCGGACCCGGGCCCCAGGAGCCCGAGCGCCCCAATACCCCCCGTTAGAGGCCCCACCCAATACCTGGGAGGGCCAAGCGCCCCAGACAGCCACACAGTGGGTCAGCGCCTGCCCCAGCGCCCCTGGCCAAGTGCCCTGGGAGTCAAGACGTGCCCACAGGTGGGTGAAGTCGCGAGCAGTGGGGAGAGGCAACGCCGCCCCCCCATTGGGAGAAGCACAGGAAGGCCAGGCGACAGCAAGTCCCAGACCCAGGCCCAATCATCACCACACACACTTTCACGTCCCATACATCCACACGTCCTCCCTCCCTTGACTCCGCTGGGGTGTAGCGCAGTGGGCACACCAGGGGGCCAGCAGCCCCCCAGCCACCACAGACCTTGAACCAGCAGAATAATTAATTCCTCCTGGCCACTCCTGCCCGAGCAGCAACCAGGAAGCAGGGGTATGAGAAGACCCCTCCCCTCACCCTTCTGGCTCTTCAATATTTTCTAATAGTGAGCGATTAAAATTGAGGGGCAGCCAACCTTGTAGAACTGGGAGCGCGGCCCTCTGGGCAGCCTACATACCCAAAGAGCCCCGCCCACCAGATGCCACTCAGTGCAACCACCCCGCAAGACCTAATGTGTGTGTGTGTGTTTGATAAGTAGTGATGTCTAAGGTGTAAATAAAACAGGGGCGGGGAACTGCAGAGTGCAGCCAAGGGGACCACCTACGTGGCCCCATCCACTACACCCCACAGAACACACACGCCCCCAAAACCCTTCATGTGTGAGTGTGTGCTGTGTACAGGAGCCAAAAGGGAGAGGGGTATGGGGATATATACCGGGGCAGCTACTCTCAGCTACCGGGGCAGGTTTATTGCAGAAAGCAAGGGCAGAAAAAGACGAAAAAAAGAGCAGTAACATTTCTTGCAGACTGTCAGTATTTTTTTTGGAGAAGTTAAATTCTCTATTCAGACGCAGTCCTCTGCACCTCTACCACAGCACGTGCCAGACACAACGTCATCTTTTCCAGGGACACATCCTACTACACTAGCAGATAAGACACATCTTCCTAACATCACACTCAATAACAGAAGCATGCCATTTAGCAAAATAAAAAACTGACCATTTATACAGATTCAGCATAAACAGCTTAGGCTGTACATGTGGACATGTGTAATTGGAAAAGAAAAGGTTAGATATCCTTAGCTTTGTCATAAATGCTCTCACCCTAAGATGATCTCATCCCAACCCTGCTTCCTTCTTCCCCCATTCAGCCCTGAGAGTGAGGACAGATTCTGATTGATCATGGGCCTGTACTTAAAGAGTACCAGAGTTACATATAGTTATTTAGTCAAAAAATTTACAATGATAATGGAAGTTTTTACTAGAGCATTTATCATCAATTCAATAATTAATTTATTTTTAAATAAATTTGAATGGGAGAAATACCACATTGAATGGACAATCTGAAAACCGCTTTTCAATGCAAGTATTACAGTGAAGAGATAAGAAGCAATACAATGTCCAAAATAAATCCAGGAAGAACAGACTGTTTAAAACTAAACATTAGAACCAGTTTGTTGTTGAATTAAGATTTAACAGCTCTCTTAAAAAGTCAGACAAACAAACATAGCATTTAAATCTTTGATCCTTTAATTGAAAAACTGCCTGAACAAAAGATGTTCTACAAATTGAGACTTTATGATTTCCACCTGAAGCAGGTCTGAGACCGGACAGTCAGACCATATGACATATTAGAAAATATCGGGATTTAACAGCAAGGTCAGGCAGATAGGTGACAGACAGTTTCTTACCATCTTAAAGCATTAAAGGTTAGCCTTTATTGTGTTAGAGATCACAGTAACATGACTTAAAATTTAGCTGATCTAAATACTTCTCCTCTGCTTATTTTCACCAATTCTGAGTTAATATTTATCATCAGTATTTATAATTGATCTCATTAAACCATTTAACTATTTAACTGCAGCAGATCTATGAATCAATGGATCTGTTATCTTAACAGAGCAGCAACGTGCTTTATATAAAGGTTTAAAGTGAGTTAGATTATTAGGAGTAAGTCTGAGTCATAACAAGTCAAGTCAAGTCAGCTGAACACTATATTAATACTATTAGCAAATTCTAACCCTGCAGATAAATATTAATTAATCTAACAATAAACATTGAATAAATTAGTGAAATAAAAACAGTTTTTACAGTTAAAGACATGCCTCTAAACCAGACATGTGTCACTGGAAAAGGAAAGGCTTTGTGACCTCAGCAGGCACCCCGGTTAAACACTTGAATCAATTACTCGAACTATATTATGCCATACTTGAACCAAAACAAGTTGCTAGAGTCGAGTGCAGAGGACATCAAAAGGGAGATGGGAGAGTAGCGAGAGGCAACAATGCGGCAGATAAGGCAGCAAAAACAAAAGCAGGGTATACTGCATTTAACCAGATGTCTCAGAAAACATTGGAGGAAAAATCACAACGAGAATTATTTTTAGAAAACATTAAAGAACTTCACAAAGCAGCGGCACCATCTGAAAAGCAAGCATGGAACGAAAAAAAAAAGATTCCACAGGACGCTGCTGGAATCATAAAGGCAAAATAGTAGCTCAAACTGGACTACTAAATTTGCTATGTCAAGAAGCACACAGTAGAGCTCACTGTGCTAGCTCAAAAGTAACAGCGCTCATTTCACAACACTGGTGGCACCCCCACCTAAAAGACACAATAAAATATTTTGTGCAATCTTGTGAAATTTGCAAGCTGTTCAATCTCAAAGCAGGACTAGGTAGTTTCCCAGTACCTGATGCCCCTTGGAAACAGATAGTAATTGAGTTTACTGACATGGGAGCAGCGAACAGGACTGAAGGTAAACTATTTCTTCTAGTGTGTGTAGCTCCCTTTTCTAGATGGATAGAAGCCACACCTACTAAAACCGAAAAAGGAAAAGAAGTCATTAAATGGCTTACAAGAGACATAGCAATTAAATCTTTGATCCTTTAATTGAAAAACTGCCTGAACAAAAGATGTTCTACAAATTGAGACTTTATGATTTCCACCTGAAGCAGGTCTGAAACCGGACAGTCAGACCATATGACATATTAGAAAATATCGGGATTTAACAGCAAGGTCAGGCAGATAGGTATCAGACAGTTTCTTACCATCTTAAAGCATTAAAGGTTAGCCTTTATTGTGTTAGAGATCACAGTAACATGACTTAAAATTTAGCTGATCTAAATACTTCTCCTCTGCTTATTTTCACCAATTCTGAGTTAATATTTATCATCAGTATTTATAATTGATCTCATTAAACCATTTAACTATTTAACTGCAGCAGATCTATGAATCAATGGATCTGTTATCTTAACAGAGCAGCAACATGCTTTATATAAAGGTTTAAAGTGAGTTAGATTATTAGGAAATTAACAAAAACACGGCAATAAAAGGCACAACGAGAGTCAGATATCACCAATGAGTTTCTTGAAGGAGAAAACTCTAAAAGAAATTTAAAGACAGCTGCAGTAAGTCTGAGTCATAACAAGTCAAGTCAAGGTTTGTTTTCATGGCACATTTAAAAATAGCCACAGCAACCAGAGAGCTGTACAGCTGAACACTATATTAATACTATTAGCAAATTCTAACCCTGCAGATAAATATTAATTAATCTAACAATAAACATTGAATAAATTAGTGAAATAAAAACAGTGTTTACAGTTAAAGACATGCCTCTAAACCAGACATGTGTCACTGGAAAAGGAAAGGCTTTGTGACCTCAGCAGGCACCCCGGTTAAACACTTGAATCAATTACTCGAACTATATTATGCCATACTTGAACCAAAACAAGTTGCTAGAGTCGAGTGCAGAGGACATCAAAAGGGAGATGGGAGAGTAGCAAGAGGCAACAATGCGGCAGATAAGGCAGCAAAAACAAAAGCAGGGTATACTGCATTTAACCAGATGTCTCAGAAAACATTGGAGGAAAAATCACAACGAGAATTATTTTTAGAAAACATTAAAGAACTTCACAAAGCAGCGGCACCATCTGAAAAGCAAGCATGGAACGAAAAAAAAAAGATTCCACAGGACGCTGCTGGAATCATAAAGGCAAAATAGTAGCTCAAACTGGACTACTAAATTTGCTATGTCAAGAAGCACACAGTAGAGCTCACTGTGCTAGCTCAAAAGTAACAGCGCTCATTTCACAACACTGGTGGCACCCCCACCTAAAAGACGCAATAAAATATTTTGTGCAATCTTGTGAAATTTGCAAGCTGTTCAATCTCAAAGCAGGACTAGGTAGTTTCCCAGTACCTGATGCCCCTTGGAAACAGATAGTAATTGAGTTTACTGACATGGGAGCAGCGAACAGGACTGAAGGTAAACTATTTCTTCTAGTGTGTGTAGCTCCCTTTTCTAGATGGATAGAAGCCACACCTACTAAAACCGAAAAAGGAAAAGAAGTCATTAAATGGCTTACAAGAGACATAGCATTTAAATCTTTGATACTTTAATTGAAAAACTGCCTGAACAAAAGATGTTCTACAAATTGAGACTTTATGATTTCCACCTGAAGCAGGTCTGAGACCGGACATATGACATATTAGAAAATATCGGGATTTAACAGCAAGGTCAGGCAGATAGGTGTCAGACAGTTTCTTACCATCTTAAAGCATTAAAGGTTAGCCTTTATTGTGTTAGAGATCACAGTAACATGACTTAAAATTTAGCTGATCTAAATACTTCTCCTCTGCTTATTTTCACCAATTCTGAGTTAATATTTATCATCAGTATTTATAATTGATCTCATTAAACCATTTAACTATTTAACTGCAGCAGATCTATGAATCAATGGATCTGTTATCTTAACAGAGCAGCAACGTGCTTTATATAAAGGTTTAAAGTGAGTTAGATTATTAGGAAATTAACAAAAACACGGCAATAAAAGGCACAACGAGAGTCAGATATCACCAATGAGTTTCTTGAAGAAGAAACCTCTAAAAGAAATTTAAAGACAGCTGCAGTAAGTCTGAGTCATAACAAGTCAAGTCAAGTCAGCTGAACACTATATTAATACTATTAGCAAATTCTAACCCTGCAGATAAATATTAATTAATCTAACAATAAACATTGAATAAATTAGTGAAATAAAAACAGTGTTTACAGTTAAAGACATGCCTCTAAACCAGACATGTGTCACTGGAAAAGGAAAGGCTTTGTGACCTCAGCAGGCACCCCGGTTAAACACTTGAATCAATTACTCGAACTATATTATGCCATACTTGAACCAAAACAAGTTGCTAGAGTCGAGTGCAGAGGACATCAAAAGGGAAATGGGAGAGTAGCTAGAGGCAACAATGCGGCAGATAAGGCAGCAAAAACAAAAGCAGGGTATACTGCATTTAACCAGATGTCTCAGAAAACATTGGAGGAAAAATCACAATGAGAATTATGTTTAGAAAACATTAAAGAACTTCACAAAGCAGCGGCACCATCTGAAAAGCAAGCATGGAACGAAAAAAAAAAGATTCCACAGGACGCTGCTGGAATCATGAAGGCAAAATAGTAGCTCAAACTGGACTACTAAATTGGCTATGTCAAGAAGCACACAGTAGAGCTCACTGTGCTAGCTCAAAAGTAACAGCGCTCATTTCACAACACTGGTGGCACCCACACCTAAAAGACACAATAAAATATTTTGTGCAATCTTGTGAAATTTGCAAGCTGTTCAATCTCAAAGCAGGACTAGGTAGTTTCCCAGTACCTGATGCCCCTTGGAAACAGATAGTAATTGAGTTTACTGACATGGGAGCAGCGAACAGGACTGAAGGTAAACTATTTCTTCTAGTGTGTGTAGCTCCCTTTTCTAGATGGATAGAAGCCACACCTACTAAAACCGAAAAAGGAAAAGAAGTCATTAAATGGCTTACAAGAGACATAGCATTTAAATCTTTGATCCTTTAATTGAAAAACTGCCTGAACAAAAGATGTTCTACAAATTGAGACTTTATGATTTCCACCTGAAGCAGGTCTGAGACCGGACATATGACATATTAGAAAATATCGGGATTTAACAGCAAGGTCAGGCAGATAGGTGTCAGACAGTTTCTTACCATCTTAAAGCATTAAAGGTTAGCCTTTATTGTGTTAGAGATCACAGTAACATGACTTAAAATTTAGCTGATCTAAATACTTCTCCTCTGCTTATTTTCACCAATTCTGAGTTAATATTTATCATCAGTATTTATAATTGATCTCATTAAACCATTTAACTATTTAACTGCAGCAGATCTATGAATCAATGGATCTGTTATCTTAACAGAGCAGCAACGTGCTTTATATAAAGGTTTAAAGTGAGTTAGATTATTAGGAAATTAACAAAAACACGGCAATAAAAGGCACAACGAGAGTCAGATATCACCAAAGAGTTTCTTGAAGAAGAAACCTCTAAAAGAAATTTAAAGACAGCTGCAGTAAGTCTGAGTCATAACAAGTCAAGTCAAGTCAGCTGAACACTATATTAATACTATTAGCAAATTCTAACCCTGCAGATAAATATTAATTAATCTAACAATAAACATTGAATAAATTAGTGAAATAAAAACAGTGTTTACAGTTAAAGACATGCCTCTAAACCAGACATGTGTCACTGGAAAAGGAAAGGCTTTGTGACCTCAGCAGGCACCCCGGTTAAACACTTGAATCAATTACTCGAACTATATTATGCCATACTTGAACCAAAACAAGTTGCTAGAGTCGAGTGCAGAGGACATCAAAAGGGAAATGGGAGAGTAGCTAGAGGCAACAATGCGGCAGATAAGGCAGCAAAAACAAAAGCAGGGTATACTGCATTTAACCAGATGTCTCAGAAAACATTGGAGGAAAAATCACAATGAGAATTATGTTTAGAAAACATTAAAGAACTTCACAAAGCAGCGGCACCATCTGAAAAGCAAGCATGGAACGAAAAAAAAAAGATTCCACAGGACGCTGCTGGAATCATGAAGGCAAAATAGTAGCTCAAACTGGACTACTAAATTGGCTATGTCAAGAAGCACACAGTAGAGCTCACTGTGCTAGCTCAAAAGTAACAGCGCTCATTTCACAACACTGGTGGCACCCACACCTAAAAGACACAATAAAATATTTTGTGCAATCTTGTGAAATTTGCAAGCTGTTCAATCTCAAAGCAGGACTAGGTAGTTTCCCAGTACCTGATGCCCCTTGGAAACAGATAGTAATTGAGTTTACTGACATGGGAGCAGCGAACAGGACTGAAGGTAAACTATTTCTTCTAGTGTGTGTAGCTCCATTTTCTAGATGGGTAGAAGCCACACCTACTAAAACCGAAAAAGGAAAAGAAGTCATTAAATGGCTTACAAGAGAAATTATTCCAAGATTTGGGGTACCAGAAGTGATAAGATCAGATAATGGTACTCACTTCTCCAATGAAGAACTAGGAGAAGTGGAAAAATTGTCTGGAATTACACATAAGCTCGGTGCAGTCTCTCACCCAGCTTTACAAGGACTAGTGAAAAGAGCAAATAGAACCATCAAAAAGGCCGAAAAGAAGTCTGTGCAGACACACAGTTAACCTGGGCTGAAGCTCTACGTATTGTGTTAGCCTAAGATTTACTCCAAATGCCACCATGAATGTTGTCATGTTGTCCCACATGAGGTCATGACAGGGAGGAAACACCCTGTCCATTTACAACTGCACCAACAGGCTCACCCCTTGTTGTACTACAGTATGGAAACTTGTGTGTATGTGAAACAACTGAATAACACGGTGATGAGTATATCTCAGCAAGGAACAGGACCAGGAAAGTGAACAAACTTAACTGGTCCTCTCCTATATGGACAGGACGCAGAAGCTACAACACATTGTGTAAAGGTATGGTTGACTGAGAATAGACTGAGTAACTGGATCCACAAGGATCACTGTACTCAGGCTCAAGATTCTACCGAAAGAACATTAACTGAGGTCTGGACTGACTTAGGAACCTCACCTGCTGACAAAGACTAGACCACGGGGACTAAAACTCTATCAGAGACTGAACAGACCACTGACGATGAAACCAAAGGAAAACACCACTGTGGAGACTAGACTGTAGAACCACAGTAGCAGAAACAATAAAGGTTACAATAACTAATTTTCACACCTCTCCTGTGTGAAAGTCAGACATTAAAAGCTCAAGTTACAAAGAACTACAACAGTAATCTGGACCTACCCTCTCTTCCCACCACTCCACACCAGGTGACTAAAAGATCTCTGGAAAATGGCAACAACCCACTTCAATTACAATTTATTGAGAAACAAGATACAAGGTACAATCCGATCTGTGCTCAGTCATGACATGTTGGTCGAACGAAAAAGATATGAATGGGATGAATAAAATGTTCTGTGAGAACAGTTTTAATCATGTGTTCTGGTTCATTCGAGAATTTACATGGGAGATGACCCAAGTTGTTTAATCTGGTGCAATCAATCAATCAATCAATCAAACTTTATTTTCATAACACTTTTCATACAAGAAAATGATAGAAGAAAATAAAACAAAGTAGTGAAACCCAAGGCCACATATAGACACACATACACACACGCGCACATCTATACGTACACATACACCCACATACATCCACACATACTGGAAGGAAGAAGTAAAGATTAAGTAAAACATAATAAACTGAGGCAGAGCTGCTCGAAGTAAGGTAAAGCACAGAGCTTTGAACTGCACGATTGAAGGCCTAATTCATGTCAAGAAAAAACAAGAATGATCCTGAACAATTTAGCTAACATTCCAAAACTGCTACCAGGAAAAAAAAAATTTAAAAAAATATTACAAAATAATATCAAGAATCCTGGCCCTTAGTTCAAAGCATGCATGCAAGATAACAGTGATCAATAACCAACCAAAGATCTGAACACAAGCACGATGCTGTGGCACTGCTAAGGAAAAATTTAGCAGCACAAGGCCACATGGCTCATCTAAAAAATAAATAAATGAGGAATTGAGACAAATAGAAAAATAGAATAAACCTTTGTCTTTGATTCTAATTTGTATGGAAATATGTTATTGTATCATGTGATGTTATAAGAAACTCTGATGTCACACTGTTGGTACCCCATGAAGTGTTTCTAATTCAAATGGAGCAGAAAAAACTTAATGCTGATCCTGAACTGTCTGTGGATGGCTCAGCATCACGAAACACAGCCACTGGTAAGAATTAAATAGAATTTAGTATAAAGTAACAAGTGAGAATTAAGCAGATCGTGCTGAAATTTTATCAAACGCACTCTGAGCTGAATTAAGAGGACAGACAATATTTATCCCAAAAAGGTTAATCAGTTACTCATTGAGAAGAAATGGCTGCTTTCTTGATGCTGTGCTGCTCCCAAAATGAACTCTAACCACAAACATTTCTGTCCTGCAGCAGCAACACAGGAGCAGAAACTGCAGTGGAAGAGTTCAGCAGAACTAACATACGGATGAGACTAAGTCTCATCGGGGGGGTGGAGATACAACAATTAATCATAGTTTACTAACACTTCTCAAGATTTTCCCAAAATTCAGTGAGTCTTTGTCTTCCTTTTGTCTTTTGTTCTATGTTGTCTTGTGTTTTGTCTTTGTCTTCAACTGGCCAGTTGTTTTGTTTTTCATTTCATTTATTTATTTATTTTTTTCGGTTTATTTATTTGTTTTTGTTTGGGGTTCATATGAAAACTTAATTTGTCGACCAATGAATACTGGGATTGAACCTGTTAAAAGGCAATTCCTGAATATAAAACATTGTGAAAATGACATGTTGTGCTGCTCAGTTCTCTCTCCTGCTAACATTCATCCACAGCTTAAATTAACTGCATCTGCAGCAGAACCTCTAAAGGACTCACAGCCAAGTGACTGACAAGACGTCAGTCTGAAATTCTGGGAGGCACGATCATCATGCCAAGATAATGGTTGAACAACCATACAACCTTCAACCACTGTCAACAAAATAATCTGAATTATCTCCTTAATTGTCCCAAAGAAAAAGATTAGTTAGGGAAAACGGGTGGTAAAGACCCCTTTGTGGAAGTGAAGTGCTGGTAACCTCTCCTTCCTAGTTAGCTCAGACTGCTGAACTGAGGTTCAGCCAGAAGGACAACCAAACACCAAGCAGTGACAGGATTGGACCACAAGAGACTGAGCTGCACTACACCACTCTGCACAATGTTATCATAAAATTTTCACTCAAAAGAAATTGTTAGTTTTTACACTACATCTATCATTACTCATCTGTTCTCAACAGGGTCATATCTTCATATTCAAGTCATGTTTAAATGTCTGTACTGCATTGTTTTGTGTTTTGTGATGTTCCTCTTTAGTTTAATGATTTTAAGTAGACCAATTACTAATCATAGGAATTCATACATATGTCCATTGCCATTGGTGTGAATCGGCTGTTCGGAGCGGGACCTTAGGCACTGAAAGGTAATTAAGTGGTCGGTCGCCAAGGGGGAATGGGGCCATAGGAGAATTTTCCCGGATATCAGCCATCGGGTTTTTCGCTCCTATTCGCTGCGAACAGTGGACGATCCTGATGGTAATGTTAATTGCCTTAAGCACTTTTTGAGTTTCAATATTTTATGAATTGTTGTAGCTTAGTTAATTATTGTTATGTGTTGTAATGGTACTTATGGGTGAGCAGGGTCTTGCCACTGCTTAAACCACATATAGTTTTGGGCCAAAATGAACTAAGATTCTACACAGAGATTGGGTTTGGGGCCACATACACACACTAATTTTAAGACATATTGAAACATTTATTAATTTATTCCTTGCATACACGTACAGGCGTGATACTTATAGCTTTTAAGAAATGTGCTCATTGCAGAGTTATGATCAGTTGAGTAATGAAGGTTGAACTATTCTGGGAAAGAGGTTCTGTTCCCAGCATCATGATAAACACTCCTGATACAGAAAGGTTTAGCTAACGCATTACAATTATTTTACACATGCATATGCAATGAAAACTTGCTTGCTGCTGATAATTGCAAAGAAGAACAGCTTACACATAACAGCTCACATAATGAAGTTATATCAAAAGGGGGATAACAAGAATCTCCTGTCTGGTTGTGCTGCACCTCAAGGTAGTTGGCCACTTGCAGTTTGGGGACCTGCTAAGTTGGCTGCCGCTAACAGGTGTGACACAATACAGAATATAACATTCCTACCTCATTTAGTTGACATGATTAAATCATGTCAAAAGGGGGAGTTGTTATAATTGGCTTTGTTCTTAGAAATTATAAATTCATTTTCTGTATTTTACTAAATGACCTATGTTCCTAGCTGGTACTTTTCCACTCTGCTCATACTGCACAACAGATGACCTTAAATGGTCCAAGACCTTAGAATGACATAAACAACTGGGTCAGACAAAACATCTCTATTAGGGCAGATAGGTCTGGTACATTAGACACCTAAAACAGCACTCACACATACACACACATTGTTTATCACATCCAAAGAACACAACAAGGACAGCAGCTGGCCTGATCATGCCACTCAAAACTGGCCAATTATACTCTGACAAGAAATATGACATGTTTCCGGATAACGGGTCTCGGCCTGACGGATTTCCTGCGGGAGCTCTGGCACTCCGAGTCCAGCGCTGCAATATACTCTACTTGTGACCACTAATAAATACTTTTTTAATAAACGATTTCTCCAGCTTATTCTTGGGCTTCCAATGAAAAAATCGGGCTAACAACACTGTGAGGACCATGTGTGCTGAGTTCATTTCCATGTTGATGTTGTCTAAGTCACCCAGTATGCACAGTGTGGGGCATGCAGGAATGCTACACTTTAGCCATGTTGAAAGGTCCGTACAGACTTCAAACCAGAACTTCTGGACAGGCGCACAAAACCACAAAGCGTGTGCATAATCATCAGGTGTGTTATCTGTGCAATGTGAGCAGATGTTTGAGTGTGTTAGACCCATCCTGAACATCCTTTGTCCTGTATAGTGTGTTCTATGAAGAATTTTGTATTGTATGAGCTGTAAATTAGGATTTCGAGTCATTCTAAAGGTGTTCAAACATGTTTGTGGCCAGAAGCTATGACTAGAACTAATATATAAATCTCACTCCCATTTTGAGGATGGTAGAGACATTGTGTCATCTATCTTAGATAATAATTTATATATTTTTGATAGTAGTTTTGGGATGCAGATGCTTAGAAACTCTGCTACCCTAATCGGGAGTTGTAAGTCTGGTTGGTGGAAGATATATTTCTTTGTTATTATAGACTTAAGTTGTTGATATTCTAGGAAATTATTGCTGCCTATCTCATGTTGTGATATGAGCTCATCAAATTAAATAAATGTTCCATTTTGGATTATATGTTCCAGATGTTTGATTCCTTTGATCTTCCACAGAGGAAAGTTTAGCATTTTTTTGTTTTGCAGGATGTCAGGATTGTTCCAGATGGGTGTAAGCTTACACGGGACATGTGAAGACTTTGTTATTTTAAGAAATTCCCACCAGGCTGTCAGAGAGGTGCTGATGTTAATGCTTTTAAAACATTTGTGATTTTTTTACGTTTTGACTAATAAGTGGCAGGTCAGAGATTTCCAGATTATCCCACAATGCTTGTTCTATATATATCAATGGTTAATCTATTGGGCTAGGTGCAAACTATGTTTTATATATACTGTAACCTATTGGCTAAGGAATAGTGCTGAAAATGAGGTAAATCTAATCCACCACTTTCCTTGGTTTTCTGTAGCGTTTTTAAACTAATACGTGATGGTTTGTTTTTCCACAGAAATTTGGAGATGCATGAATCTAGTGACTTAAACCAAGTAGCAGATGGTTTTATGGGGATCATTGAGAACAAATAGTTAACTTTTGATAGTATCATCATTTTAATGGTTGTAACTCTCCCCATAAGTGATATAGGTAAGGACTTCCAACGAGAGAGATCGTCCTCTACTGTCTTTAATAATTGCACATAATTTAGCTTTGTTAGCTCTGAGAGCCTGGAGGAAATGTTTATGCCTAAATATCTAATATTTCCTGACTGTAAAGTGATCGCAGGTATATTCTGGACCCTACAGTTAATGGGCAGAACTGTGGTCTTAGACCAATTGATAGAGTAGTCAGAAAGTGCTGAGAATTTATTTAAGAGTGTGATCGTGTGAGTGAGAGACGTCTGTGAGTTCTGGAGGAAAAGTAATACATCATCAGCATAAAGACTTATTTTATGCTCAATATTTTGGGGTTGGATGCCTTTAATATTTCTATCTTGTCTGATAGCAGCTGCTAAAGGTTCGATGAAAATAGCAAAAAGTGAGGGAGAAAGTGGGCAACCCTGTCTTCCACCTCTCTGCAGACTGAAGCTTGGAGAAGTTTGATCATTAGTCCTGACACTTGCATTTGGGGAGCTATATAATATCCTTATCCAGTTGATGAAGTGTGACCCAAACCCGAATTTGTTTAATGCTGTAAATAAAAATTTCCAGTTCACTCGATCAAATGCTTTTTCTGCATCTAGAGAGACTATTGTCTACCAGGAACACCTGAAAGCAGACAAGCAGAGAACAAACAAACACACAAACAAACAAAAACAAGCACAAGTAGTGGCAATCGCATACAACACAACTGTGGATATAGATGACCTGAGGCGACATGGTAATACATCAACTGCTACTGGACTAATGAATGTGTGTTGTGTGTGTGTGTGTGTGTGAGAACATGCGAGACCCATGGCACAGGACCTACATGATAACCGTGCTGAGTTATGAGTGTATAAGTGTACACGGCCACAATCCACAGCCCCCCCAAGCAATCAGAAGCAGGCAGAGAGGGCCACAAGACCCAGGCCACCGGCAGCCCCCACGGAGCACAGAACCCAGGATGCCCACCGCAGGGACAACCACGCATACACCCAGTAGACAGCAGAGGAAGCCCCCGGACAGAGCCCCCATAAGCATAGGGCAGAGGCCCTCCGGGAGCCAGGGGCAACAGCCCACCGATCCCGCCAGGCCCAAGCCGCCCAGACATGGGCCATGCACCGGACCCGGGCCCCAGGAGCCCGAGCGCCCCAATACCCCCCGTTAGAGGCCCCACCCAATACCTGGGAGGGCCAAGCGCCCCAGACAGCCACACAGTGGGTCAGCGCCTGCCCCAGCGCCCCTGGCCAAGTGCCCTGGGAGTCAAGACGTGCCCACAGGTGGGTGAAGTCGCGAGCAGTGGGGAGAGGCAACGCCGCCCCCCCATTGGGAGAAGCACAGGAAGGCCAGGCGACAGCAAGTCCCAGACCCAGGCCCAATCATCACCACACACACTTTCACGTCCCATACATCCACACGTCCTCCCTCCCTTGACTCCGCTGGGGTGTAGCGCAGCGGGCACACCAGGGGGCCAGCAGCCCCCCAGCCACCACAGACCTTGAACCAGCAGAATAATTAATTCCTCCTGGCCACTCCTGCCCGAGCAGCAACCAGGAAGCAGGGGTATGAGAAGACCCCTCCCCTCACCCTTCTGGCTCTTCAATATTTTCTAATAGTGAGCGATTAAAATTGAGGGGCAGCCAACCTTGTAGAACTGGGAGCGCGGCCCTCTGGGCAGCCTACATACCCAAAGAGCCCCGCCCACCAGATGCCACTCAGTGCAACCACCCCGCAAGACCTAATGTGTGTGTGTGTGTTTGATAAGTAGTGATGTCTAAGGTGTAAATAAAACAGGGGCGGGGAACTGCAGAGTGCAGCCAAGGGGACCACCTACGTGGCCCCATCCACTACACCCCACAGAACACACACGCCCCCAAAACCCTTCATGTGTGAGTGTGTGCTGTGTACAGGAGCCAAAAGGGAGAGGGGTATGGGGATATATACCGGGGCAGCTACTCTCAGCTACCGGGGCAGGTTTATTGCAGAAAGCAAGGGCAGAAAAAGACGAAAAAAAGAGCAGTAACATTTCTTGCAGACTGTCAGTATTTTTTTTGGAGAAGTTAAATTCTCTATTCAGACGCAGTCCTCTGCACCTCTACCACAGCACGTGCCAGACACAACGTCATCTTTTCCAGGGACACATCCTACTACACTAGCAGATAAGACACATCTTCCTAACATCACACTCAATAACAGAAGCATGCCATTTAGCAAAATAAAAAACTGACCATTTATACAGATTCAGCATAAACAGCTTAGGCTGTACATGTGGACATGTGTAATTGGAAAAGAAAAGGTTAGATATCCTTAGCTTTGTCATAAATGCTCTCACCCTAAGATGATCTCATCCCAACCCTGCTTCCTTCTTCCCCCATTCAGCCCTGAGAGTGAGGACAGATTCTGATTGATCATGGGCCTGTACTTAAAGAGTACCAGAGTTACATATAGTTATTTAGTCAAAAAATTTACAATGATAATGGAAGTTTTTACTAGAGCATTTATCATCAATTCAATAATTAATTTATTTTTAAATAAATTTGAATGGGAGAAATACCACATTGAATGGACAATCTGAAAACCGCTTTTCAAAGCAAGTATTACAGTGAAGAGATAAGAAGCAATACAATGTCCAAAATAAATCCAGGAAGAACAGACTGTTTAAAACTAAACATTAGAACCAGTTTGTTGTTGAATTAAGATTTAACAGCTCTCTTAAAAAGTCAGACAAACAAACATAGCATTTAAATCTTTGATCCTTTAATTGAAAAACTGCCTGAACAAAAGATGTTCTACAAATTGAGACTTTATGATTTCCACCTGAAGCAGGTCTGAGACCGGACAGTCAGACCATATGACATATTAGAAAATATCGGGATTTAACAGCAAGGTCAGGCAGATAGGTGACAGACAGTTTCTTACCATCTTAAAGCATTAAAGGTTAGCCTTTATTGTGTTAGAGATCACAGTAACATGACTTAAAATTTAGCTGATCTAAATACTTCTCCTCTGCTTATTTTCACCAATTCTGAGTTAATATTTATCATCAGTATTTATAATTGATCTCATTAAACCATTTAACTATTTAACTGCAGCAGATCTATGAATCAATGGATCTGTTATCTTAACAGAGCAGCAACGTGCTTTATATAAAGGTTTAAAGTGAGTTAGATTATTAGGAGTAAGTCTGAGTCATAACAAGTCAAGTCAAGTCAGCTGAACACTATATTAATACTATTAGCAAATTCTAACCCTGCAGATAAATATTAATTAATCTAACAATAAACATTGAATAAATTAGTGAAATAAAAACAGTTTTTACAGTTAAAGACATGCCTCTAAACCAGACATGTGTCACTGGAAAAGGAAAGGCTTTGTGACCTCAGCAGGCACCCCGGTTAAACACTTGAATCAATTACTCGAACTATATTATGCCATACTTGAACCAAAACAAGTTGCTAGAGTCGAGTGCAGAGGACATCAAAAGGGAGATGGGAGAGTAGCGAGAGGCAACAATGCGGCAGATAAGGCAGCAAAAACAAAAGCAGGGTATACTGCATTTAACCAGATGTCTCAGAAAACATTGGAGGAAAAATCACAACGAGAATTATTTTTAGAAAACATTAAAGAACTTCACAAAGCAGCGGCACCATCTGAAAAGCAAGCATGGAACGAAAAAAAAAAGATTCCACAGGACGCTGCTGGAATCATAAAGGCAAAATAGTAGCTCAAACTGGACTACTAAATTGGCTATGTCAAGAAGCACACAGTAGAGCTCACTGTGCTAGCTCAAAAGTAACAGCGCTCATTTCACAACACTGGTGGCACCCACACCTAAAAGACACAATAAAATATTTTGTGCAATCTTGTGAAATTTGCAAGCTGTTCAATCTCAAAGCAGGACTAGGTAGTTTCCCAGTACCTGATGCCCCTTGGAAACAGATAGTAATTGAGTTTACTGACATGGGAGCAGCGAACAGGACTGAAGGTAAACTATTTCTTCTAGTGTGTGTAGCTCCCTTTTCTAGATGGATAGAAGCCACACCTACTAAAACCGAAAAAGGAAAAGAAGTCATTAAATGGCTTACAAGAGACATAGCAATTAAATCTTTGATCCTTTAATTGAAAAACTGCCTGAACAAAAGATGTTCTACAAATTGAGACTTTATGATTTCCACCTGAAGCAGGTCTGAAACCGGACAGTCAGACCATATGACATATTAGAAAATATCGGGATTTAACAGCAAGGTCAGGCAGATAGGTATCAGACAGTTTCTTACCATCTTAAAGCATTAAAGGTTAGCCTTTATTGTGTTAGAGATCACAGTAACATGACTTAAAATTTAGCTGATCTAAATACTTCTCCTCTGCTTATTTTCACCAATTCTGAGTTAATATTTATCATCAGTATTTATAATTGATCTCATTAAACCATTTAACTATTTAACTGCAGCAGATCTATGAATCAATGGATCTGTTATCTTAACAGAGCAGCAACATGCTTTATATAAAGGTTTAAAGTGAGTTAGATTATTAGGAAATTAACAAAAACACGGCAATAAAAGGCACAACGAGAGTCAGATATCACCAATGAGTTTCTTGAAGAAGAAAACTCTAAAAGAAATTTAAAGACAGCTGCAGTAAGTCTGAGTCATAACAAGTCAAGTCAAGGTTTGTTTTCATGGCACATTTAAAAATAGCCACAGCAACCAGAGAGCTGTACAGCTGAACACTATATTAATACTATTAGCAAATTCTAACCCTGCAGATAAATATTAATTAATCTAACAATAAACATTGAATAAATTAGTGAAATAAAAACAGTGTTTACAGTTAAAGACATGCCTCTAAACCAGACATGTGTCACTGGAAAAGGAAAGGCTTTGTGACCTCAGCAGGCACCCCGGTTAAACACTTGAATCAATTACTCGAACTATATTATGCCATACTTGAACCAAAACAAGTTGCTAGAGTCGAGTGCAGAGGACATCAAAAGGGAGATGGGAGAGTAACAAGAGGCAACAATGCGGCAGATAAGGCAGCAAAAACAAAAGCAGGGTATACTGCATTTAACCAGATGTCTCAGAAAACATTGGAGGAAAAATCACAACGAGAATTATTTTTAGAAAACATTAAAGAACTTCACAAAGCAGCGGCACCATCTGAAAAGCAAGCATGGAACGAAAAAAAAAAGATTCCACAGGACGCTGCTGGAATCATAAAGGCAAAATAGTAGCTCAAACTGGACTACTAAATTTGCTATGTCAAGAAGCACACAGTAGAGCTCACTGTGCTAGCTCAAAAGTAACAGCGCTCATTTCACAACACTGGTGGCACCCCCACCTAAAAGACGCAATAAAATATTTTGTGCAATCTTGTGAAATTTGCAAGCTGTTCAATCTCAAAGCAGGACTAGGTAGTTTCCCAGTACCTGATGCCCCTTGGAAACAGATAGTAATTGAGTTTACTGACATGGGAGCAGCGAACAGGACTGAAGGTAAACTATTTCTTCTAGTGTGTGTAGCTCCCTTTTCTAGATGGATAGAAGCCACACCTACTAAAACCGAAAAAGGAAAAGAAGTCATTAAATGGCTTACAAGAGACATAGCATTTAAATCTTTGATACTTTAATTGAAAAACTGCCTGAACAAAAGATGTTCTACAAATTGAGACTTTATGATTTCCACCTGAAGCAGGTCTGAGACCGGACCTATGACATATTAGAAAATATCGGGATTTAACAGCAAGGTCAGGCAGATAGGTGTCAGACAGTTTCTTACCATCTTAAAGCATTAAAGGTTAGCCTTTATTGTGTTAGAGATCACAGTAACATGACTTAAAATTTAGCTGATCTAAATACTTCTCCTCTGCTTATTTTCACCAATTCTGAGTTAATATTTATCATCAGTATTTATAATTGATCTCATTAAACCATTTAACTATTTAACTGCAGCAGATCTATGAATCAATGGATCTGTTATCTTAACAGAGCAGCAACGTGCTTTATATAAAGGTTTAAAGTGAGTTAGATTATTAGGAAATTAACAAAAACACGGCAATAAAAGGCACAACGAGAGTCAGATATCACCAATGAGTTTCTTGAAGAAGAAACCTCTAAAAGAAATTTAAAGACAGCTGCAGTAAGTCTGAGTCATAACAAGTCAAGTCAAGTCAGCTGAACACTATATTAATACTATTAGCAAATTCTAACCCTGCAGATAAATATTAATTAATCTAACAATAAACATTGAATAAATTAGTGAAATAAAAACAGTGTTTACAGTTAAAGACATGCCTCTAAACCAGACATGTGTCACTGGAAAAGGAAAGGCTTTGTGACCTCAGCAGGCACCCCGGTTAAACACTTGAATCAATTACTCGAACTATATTATGCCATACTTGAACCAAAACAAGTTGCTAGAGTCGAGTGCAGAGGACATCAAAAGGGAAATGGGAGAGTAGCTAGAGGCAACAATGCGGCAGATAAGGCAGCAAAAACAAAAGCAGGGTATACTGCATTTAACCAGATGTCTCAGAAAACATTGGAGGAAAAATCACAATGAGAATTATGTTTAGAAAACATTAAAGAACTTCACAAAGCAGCGGCACCATCTGAAAAGCAAGCATGGAACGAAAAAAAAAAGATTCCACAGGACGCTGCTGGAATCATGAAGGCAAAATAGTAGCTCAAACTGGACTACTAAATTGGCTATGTCAAGAAGCACACAGTAGAGCTCACTGTGCTAGCTCAAAAGTAACAGCGCTCATTTCACAACACTGGTGGCACCCACACCTAAAAGACACAATAAAATATTTTGTGCAATCTTGTGAAATTTGCAAGCTGTTCAATCTCAAAGCAGGACTAGGTAGTTTCCCAGTACCTGATGCCCCTTGGAAACAGATAGTAATTGAGTTTACTGACATGGGAGCAGCGAACAGGACTGAAGGTAAACTATTTCTTCTAGTGTGTGTAGCTCCCTTTTCTAGATGGATAGAAGCCACACCTACTAAAACCGAAAAAGGAAAAGAAGTCATTAAATGGCTTACAAGAGACATAGCATTTAAATCTTTGATCCTTTAATTGAAAAACTGCCTGAACAAAAGATGTTCTACAAATTGAGACTTTATGATTTCCACCTGAAGCAGGTCTGAGACCGGACATATGACATATTAGAAAATATCGGGATTTAACAGCAAGGTCAGGCAGATAGGTGTCAGACAGTTTCTTACCATCTTAAAGCATTAAAGGTTAGCCTTTATTGTGTTAGAGATCACAGTAACATGACTTAAAATTTAGCTGATCTAAATACTTCTCCTCTGCTTATTTTCACCAATTCTGAGTTAATATTTATCATCAGTATTTATAATTGATCTCATTAAACCATTTAACTATTTAACTGCAGCAGATCTATGAATCAATGGATCTGTTATCTTAACAGAGCAGCAACGTGCTTTATATAAAGGTTTAAAGTGAGTTAGATTATTAGGAAATTAACAAAAACACGGCAATAAAAGGCACAACGAGAGTCAGATATCACCAATGAGTTTCTTGAAGAAGAAACCTCTAAAAGAAATTTAAAGACAGCTGCAGTAAGTCTGAGTCATAACAAGTCAAGTCAAGTCAGCTGAACACTATATTAATACTATTAGCAAATTCTAACCCTGCAGATAAATATTAATTAATCTAACAATAAACATTGAATAAATTAGTGAAATAAAAACAGTGTTTACAGTTAAAGACATGCCTCTAAACCAGACATGTGTCACTGGAAAAGGAAAGGCTTTGTGACCTCAGCAGGCACCCCGGTTAAACACTTGAATCAATTACTCGAACTATATTATGCCATACTTGAACCAAAACAAGTTGCTAGAGTCGAGTGCAGAGGACATCAAAAGGGAAATGGGAGAGTAGCGAGAGGCAACAATGCGGCAGATAAGGCAGCAAAAACAAAAGCAGGGTATACTGCATTTAACCAGATGTCTCAGAAAACATTGGAGGAAAAATCACAATGAGAATTATGTTTAGAAAACATTAAAGAACTTCACAAAGCAGCGGCACCATCTGAAAAGCAAGCATGGAACGAAAAAAAAAAGATTCCACAGGACGCTGCTGGAATCATGAAGGCAAAATAGTAGCTCAAACTGGACTACTAAATTGGCTATGTCAAGAAGCACACAGTAGAGCTCACTGTGCTAGCTCAAAAGTAACAGCGCTCATTTCACAACACTGGTGGCACCCCCACCTAAAAGACACAATAAAATATTTTGTGCAATCTTGTGAAATTTGCAAGCTGTTCAATCTCAAAGCAGGACTAGGTAGTTTCCCAGTACCTGATGCCCCTTGGAAACAGATAGTAATTGAGTTTACTGACATGGGAGCAGCGAACAGGACTGAAGGTAAACTATTTCTTCTAGTGTGTGTAGCTCCATTTTCTAGATGGGTAGAAGCCACACCTACTAAAACCGAAAAAGGAAAAGAAGTCATTAAATGGCTTACAAGAGAAATTATTCCAAGATTTGGGGTACCAGAAGTGATAAGATCAGATAATGGTACTCACTTCTCCAATGAAGAACTAGGAGAAGTGGAAAAATTGTCTGGAATTACACATAAGCTCGGTGCAGTCTCTCACCCAGCTTTACAAGGACTAGTGAAAAGAGCAAATAGAACCATCAAAAAGGCCGAAAAGAAGTCTGTGCAGACACACAGTTAACCTGGGCTGAAGCTCTACGTATTGTGTTAGCCTAAGATTTACTCCAAATGCCACCATGAATGTTGTCATGTTGTCCCACATGAGGTCATGACAGGGAGGAAACACCCTGTCCATTTACAACTGCACCAACAGGCTCACCCCTTGTTGTACTACAGTATGGAAACTTGTGTGTATGTGAAACAACTGAATAACACGGTGATGAGTATATCTCAGCAAGGAACAGGACCAGGAAAGTGAACAAACTTAACTGGTCCTCTCCTATATGGACAGGACGCAGAAGCTACAACACATTGTGTAAAGGTATGGTTGACTGAGAATAGACTGAGTAACTGGATCCACAAGGATCACTGTACTCAGGCTCAAGATTCTACCGAAAGAACATTAACTGAGGTCTGGACTGACTTAGGAACCTCACCTGCTGACAAAGACTAGACCACGGGGACTAAAACTCTATCAGAGACTGAACAGACCACTGACGATGAAACCAAAGGAAAACACCACTGTGGAGACTAGACTGTAGAACCACAGTAGCAGAAACAATAAAGGTTACAATAACTAATTTTCACACCTCTCCTGTGTGAAAGTCAGACATTAAAAGCTCAAGTTACAAAGAACTACAACAGTAATCTGGACCTACCCTCTCTTCCCACCACTCCACACCAGGTGACTAAAAGATCTCTGGAAAATGGCAACAACCCACTTCAATTACAATTTATTGAGAAACAAGATACAAGGTACAATCCGATCTGTGCTCAGTCATGACATGTTGGTCGAACGAAAAAGATATGAATGGGATGAATAAAATGTTCTGTGAGAACAGTTTTAATCATGTGTTCTGGTTCATTCGAGAATTTACATGGGAGATGACCCAAGTTGTTTAATCTGGTGCAATCAATCAATCAATCAATCAAACTTTATTTTCATAACACTTTTCATACAAGAAAATGATAGAAGAAAATAAAACAAAGCAGTGAAACCCAAGGCCACATATAGACACACATACACACACACACGCGCACATCTATACGTACACATACACCCACATACATCCACACATACTGGAAGGAAGAAGTAAAGATTAAGTAAAACATAATAAACTGAGGCAGAGCTGCTCGAAGTAAGGTAAAGCACAGAGCTTTGAACTGCACGATTGAAGGCCTAATTCATGTCAAGAAAAAACAAGAATGATCCTGAACAATTTAGCTAACATTCCAAAACTGCTACCAGGAAAAAAAAAATTTAAAAAAATATTACAAAATAATATCAAGAATCCTGGCCCTTAGTTCAAAGCATGCATGCAAGATAACAGTGATCAATAACCAACCAAAGATCTGAACACAAGCACGATGCTGTGGCACTGCTAAGGAAAAATTTAGCAGCACAAGGCCACATGGCTCATCTAAAAAATAAATAAATGAGGAATTGAGACAAATAGAAAAATAGAATAAACCTTTGTCTTTGATTCTAATTTGTATGGAAATATGTTATTGTATCATGTGATGTTATAAGAAACTCTGATGTCACACTGTTGGTACCCCATGAAGTGTTTCTAATTCAAATGGAGCAGAAAAAACTTAATGCTGATCCTGAACTGTCTGTGGATGGCTCAGCATCACGAAACACAGCCACTGGTAAGAATTAAATAGAATTTAGTATAAAGTAACAAGTGAGAATTAAGCAGATCGTGCTGAAATTTTATCAAACGCACTCTGAGCTGAATTAAGAGGACAGACAATATTTATCCCAAAAAGGTTAATCAGTTACTCATTGAGAAGAAATGGCTGCTTTCTTGATGCTGTGCTGCTCCCAAAATGAACTCTAACCACAAACATTTCTGTCCTGCAGCAGCAACACAGGAGCAGAAACTGCAGTGGAAGAGTTCAGCAGAACTAACATACGGATGAGACTAAGTCTCATCGGGGGGGTGGAGATACAACAATTAATCATAGTTTACTAACACTTCTCAAGATTTTCCCAAAATTCAGTGAGTCTTTGTCTTCCTTTTGTCTTTTGTTCTATGTTGTCTTGTGTTTTGTCTTTGTCTTCAACTGGCCAGTTGTTTTGTTTTTCATTTCATTTATTTATTTATTTTTTTCGGTTTATTTATTTGTTTTTGTTTGGGGTTCATATGAAAACTTAATTTGTCGACCAATGAATACTGGGATTGAACCTGTTAAAAGGCAATTCCTGAATATAAAACATTGTGAAAATGACATGTTGTGCTGCTCAGTTCTCTCTCCTGCTAACATTCATCCACAGCTTAAATTAACTGCATCTGCAGCAGAACCTCTAAAGGACTCACAGCCAAGTGACTGACAAGACGTCAGTCTGAAATTCTGGGAGGCACGATCATCATGCCAAGATAATGGTTGAACAACCATACAACCTTCAACCACTGTCAACAAAATAATCTGAATTATCTCCTTAATTGTCCCAAAGAAAAAGATTAGTTAGGGAAAACGGGTGGTAAAGACCCCTTTGTGGAAGTGAAGTGCTGGTAACCTCTCCTTCCTAGTTAGCTCAGACTGCTGAACTGAGGTTCAGCCAGAAGGACAACCAAACACCAAGCAGTGACAGGATTGGACCACAAGAGACTGAGCTGCACTACACCACTCTGCACAATGTTATCATAAAATTTTCACTCAAAAGAAATTGTTAGTTTTTACACTACATCTATCATTACTCATCTGTTCTCAACAGGGTCATATCTTCATATTCAAGTCATGTTTAAATGTCTGTACTGCATTGTTTTGTGTTTTGTGATGTTCCTCTTTAGTTTAATGATTTTAAGTAGACCAATTACTAATCATAGGAATTCATACATATGTCCATTGCCATTGGTGTGAATCGGCTGTTCGGAGCGGGACCTTAGGCACTGAAAGGTAATTAAGTGGTCGGTCGCCAAGGGGGAATGGGGCCATAGGAGAATTTTCCCGGATATCAGCCATCGGGTTTTTCGCTCCTATTCGCTGCGAATAGTGGACGATCCTGATGGTAATGTTAATTGCCTTAAGCACTTTTTGAGTTTCAATATTTTATGAATTGTTGTAGCTTAGTTAATTATTGTTATGTGTTGTAATGGTACTTATGGGTGAGCAGGGTCTTGCCACTGCTTAAACCACATATAGTTTTGGGCTAAAATGAACTAAGATTCTACACAGAGATTGGGTTTGGGGCCACATACACACACTAATTTTAAGACATATTGAAACATTTATTAATTTATTCCTTGCATACACGTACAGGCGTGATACTTATAGCTTTTAAGAAATGTGCTCATTGCAGAGTTATGATCAGTTGAGTAATGAAGGTTGAACTATTCTGGGAAAGAGGTTCTGTTCCCAGCATCATGATAAACACTCCTGATACAGAAAGGTTTAGCTAACGCATTACAATTATTTTACACATGCATATGCAATGAAAACTTGCTTGCTGCTGATAATTGCAAAGAAGAACAGCTTACACATAACAGCTCACATAATGAAGTTATATCAAAAGGGGGATAACAAGAATCTCCTGTCTGGTTGTGCTGCACCTCAAGGTAGTTGGCCACTTGCAGTTTGGGGACCTGCTAAGTTGGCTGCCGCTAACAGGTGTGACACAATACAGAATATAACATTCCTACCTCATTTAGTTGACATGATTAAATCATGTCAAAAGGGGGAGTTGTTATAATTGGCTTTGTTCTTAGAAATTATAAATTCATTTTCTGTATTTTACTAAATAACCTATGTTCCTGGCTGGTACTTTTCCACTCTGCTCATACTGCACAACAGATGACCTTAAATGGTCCAAGACCTTAGAATGACATAAACAACTGGGTCAGACAAAACATCTCTATTAGGGCAGATAGGTCTGGTACATTAGACACCTAAAACAGCACTCACACATACACACACATTGTTTATCACATCCAAAAAACACAACAAGAACAGCAGCTGGCCTGATCATGCCACTCAAAACTGGCCAATTATACTCTGACAAGAAATATGACATGTTTCCGGATAACGGGGCTCGGCCTGACGGATTTCCTGCGGGAGCTCTGGCACTCCGAGTCCAGCGCTGCAATATACTCTACTTGTGACCACTAATAAATACTTTTTTAATAAACGATTTCTCCAGCTTATTCTTGGGCTTCCAATGAAAAAATCGGGCTAACAACACTGTGAGGACCATGTGTGCTGAGTTAATTTCCATGTTGATGTTGTCTAAGTCACCCAGTATGCACAGTGTGGGGCATGCAGGAATGCTACACTTTAGCCATGTTGAAAGGTCCGTACAGACTTCAAACCAGAACTTCTGGACAGGCGCACAAAACCACAAAGCGTGTGCATAATCATCAGGTGTGTTATCTGTGCAATGTGAGCAGATGTTTGAGTGTGTTAGACCCATCCTGAACATCCTTTGTCCTGTATAGTGTGTTCTATGAAGAATTTTGTATTGTATGAGCTGTAAATTAGGATTTCGAGTCATTCTAAAGGTGTTCAAACATGTTTGTGGCCAGAAGCTATGACTAGAACTAATATATAAATCTCACTCCCATTTTGAGGATGGTAGAGACATTGTGTCATCTATCTTAGATAATAATTTATATATTTTTGATAGTAGTTTTGGGATGCAGATGCTTAGAAACTCTGCTACCCTAATCGGGAGTTGTAAGTCTGGTTGGTGGAAGATATATTTCTTTGTTATTATAGACTTAAGTTGTTGATATTCTAGGAAATTATTGTTGCCTATCTCATGTTGTGATATGAGCTCATCAAATGAAATAAATGTTCCATTTTGGATTATATGTTCCAGATGTTTGATTTCTTTGATCTTCCACAGAGGAAAGTTTAGCATTTTTTTGTTTTGCAGGATGTCAGGATTGTTCCAGATGGGTGTAAGCTTACACGGGACATGTGAAGACTTTGTTATTTTAAGAAATTCCCACCAGGCTGTCAGAGAGGTGCTGATGTTAATGCTTTTAAAACATTTGTGATTTTTTTACGTTTTGACTAATAAGTGGCAGGTCAGAGATTTCCAGATTATCCCACAATGCTTGTTCTATATATATCAATGGTGCATCTATTGGGCTAGGTGCAAACTATGTTTTATATATACTGTAACCTATTGGCTAAGGAATAGTGCTGAAAATGAGGTAAATCTAATCCACCACTTTCCTTGGTTTTCTGTAGCGTTTTTAAACTAATACGTGGTGGTTTGTTTTTCCACAGAAATTTGGAGATGCATGAATCTAGTGACTTAAACCAAGTAGCAGATGGTTTTATGGGGATCATTGAGAACAAATAGTTAACTTTTGATAGTATCATCATTTTAATGGATGTAATTCTCCCCATAAGTGATATAGGTAAGGACTTCCAACGAGAGAGATCGTCCTCTACTGTCTTTAATAATTGCACATAATTTAGCTTTGTTAGCTCTGAGAGCCTGGAGGAAATGTTTATGCCTAAATATCTAATATTTCCTGACTGTAAAGTGATCCCAGGTATATTCTGGACCCTACAGTTAATGGGCAGAACTGTGGTCTTAGACCAATTGATAGAGTAGTCAGAAAGTGCTGAGAATTTATTTATGAGTGTGATCGTGTGAGTGAGAGACGTCTGTGAGTTCTGGAGGAAAAGTAATACATCATCAGCATAAAGATTTATTTTATGCTCAATATTTTGGGGTTGGATGCCTTTAATATTTCTATCTTGTCTGATAGCAGCTGCTAAAGGTTTGATGAAAATAGCAAAAAGTGAGGGAGAAAGTGGGCAACCCTGTCTTGTACCTCTCTGCAGACTGAAGCTTGGAGAAGTTTGATCATTAGTCCTGACACTTGCATTTGGGGAGCTATATAATATCCTTATCCAGTTGATGAAGTGTGACCCAAACCCGAATTTGTTTAATGCTGCAAATAAAAATGTCCAGTTCACTCGATCAAATACTTTTTCTGCATCTAGAGAGACTATTGTGGTTTCCAGGTTGTTGACGGTAGAATAGTCTATGATCTATGAAACTGATCTATGTTACTGTCTGATGGATCATTTTGTGATGAATATAAGGTTTTATAGAAGTCCCTAAAAGCATTGTTGATTTCATGGGTGACATTTCCTTTTCAGTCTTGGTGGAATGAACTCTTCAAATCAGCTTTTCATTCAGTTGGGGTGGAGAGCTTAGCTTCGCCGTCCATCCTTTTTTACACATGTGGATAAAAGTTTGTGATTGTTCCGCCATCATCTTGGCATGATGGGGATTCCAGAATTCCAGAAACCTGGTCAGTTACCTGACTTTGAGTCCTGTAGTGGTTCTGCTGCTGATGCAGTTCATCAAACTGTGGACAAATGTTAGCAGGAAGAAGCAACATATCATCTTTACAATGCTCTACATTCAGGAATTGTCTTTTAATAGGTCCAATTCCCATGCTCATTGGTCTTTCATATGAACGCAAAAATAATCATTAAAGAAATCATTGAGAATTCACTCGGGGTCATTCAAAGTACTTTAAATGTTATCTGTATCATCGTCTCCATCATCCATGTGTCATTCGTTGTCATCATCTCCCTCTACCTGTTGATACATTATGCGGGTACGGATGGTTTCAATCAGTCTTTGGGACAGTCCTCTCAAGCATTTGATACAACATCAAGCTCAGGTGGCTACTATGGCTACAACAGACAGAGACCAAACCACTTCTCCATCATGTCAGTGTAGGGATCGTTGATTTTCTATCAGCTCTGCAGAGAGTGATGCGAGTCCCTCTTTGTGATTCTGCCATCTGCGGAAGTATTGTTAGGAATAAAGGAACAGGATAAAGTTCCAAACATTTTAATTGTTCAGCAATGCCTTGTAGATGTAATTTATCCAATAAACATTTTTTTTATTGTTGCCCACCAGAAAAGAAAAGATTCAAAGTCTGTAGTTACTTGATTTCTAGCTTTAAATTCATCTGGGACTCAGAATTCCAATGCTATCCAGGTACACTCTGTTGTCAAATGAACCTCCAGACACAGTTAAATGCTTGAGACATTGCAGCTTCTCACCCAAGGCCTTAAAGTCCCCCTCAGGGAACAGACGGAAAGGCATCAGTAGTTGGGCTATTGTGCAGCTGCCAGTTAGGCAGAAGGACGGACCTCAGTTTCATATCCCCACACAGCCACCAGAGGTCTGCTCTCATGGAAGTTTGGTTCCGAAACCAAGATGCTGAGTAGTTACCTGCGTCCTGAGTGACAATAGATGGATTCTTGACAATTATGTGACATGAGTGTACCCACATTCTTACCTGTACTCCTGTGGATGAAACATATATAAATTACCCGTATAAGCCAACGCTGAGGGCAGTTGTCTCTTTTCTTAACTGCTGGGAACAACAAAGAGAGAGTTTTACATTGCTCTGTGTTAGGTACAAAAGATTCATTATGCAATTGTAATGCAATTGTAATGCTTAATTTCTAAATTTATATTCTGGCTTTAGCACATTCAATACAATTAGATTGGATATTTTGTCAATCTGTATACATTCTAACAAAATTCCAACTGATACACAGGCGATTCTTCAGAAATCTTGTATTAACATACATTTCACATATGTACTTTTCAGAATACACATGGGCTTTTTGGTTGTCTTTACATAAAATAATTGAGCATAAGTCAATGTCAGCCACCCCATCTATTCCTGCAACAAAAAAATAGGTTGACAAGTTGTCTGTTGGACCTGAGGGACCTCCTATCTCTGTGGTCAGTCTGTGTCCGTGTGATTCATTGTAGTGCATTATCTTTTAGTTTTTTATTAATCTGTGCTTAATCCCATAGAATTAGGAATACGATAATAAGAATAATGATTAACAATACACAACTGGTTCCTTTTAACCTACAAATCCTGGTAATTTAAATGGATGCCACGGCTGCTGTCTGTCTATCCCTGTCTTATTTTAGCCACACCCTATGTTCTCGTTTTAGCCGTTGTTTTCTTCACTGAGGTTGAGACGAACCCCCTCCTGTTGAGAGAATTCCCCTTTGTAGTCAGACTTATGCCTCAGAGAACGGTGGTGGGTAACTAATCTTTCCCTACTTCTGCAGGTCGTGGCCTTACTAGTTTACAGTGTGATAAGTGCATCCAGGATATATTAGTTTAGCTGCTGTGGTTTCTGTAAGCAGTACCTGATATGGACCTTCCCACCTTGGGCTGGAGCAGTTATCTTTCTTTATCACTTTGATGAGGATCCAGTCTCCAGGTTTTAGAGATTCCTCCAAAGGGTCACCTGGAACAGACACTAGACAGAAGAGATCTCTCTACTTGTTAACATTTTAACCATGTATCCTGCTAAGGTTTCTTCTCTTTCTTCATCATGTCCGGTGAATAGTTTTAACTGTGGTTGTAAAAATGGTCATACATTATACATTATCTCAAATGGAGTTAATCCTGTGCTAGTTAGAGTAATATGCATGTTTAGGACTACTAGTGGTAAACAGTAAACCCAATTCTTCCCAGTCTCTTCAGTCTTGACCTAATTATTCAATTGTGTCTTTCCAGCAAATCTGCTGATTGTGGATGATATGCAGAGTGGTTTCTGAGATCCTTTTTTGCTTTTAAGTTCTTCGCCATCAGGAAGATAATATTGTTTACAAAGTGCGTCCCTGTTATCACTGTAGATTTTTTCAGGAATTCCAAATCTAGGTAATATTTAATTCACCAGTGTTGAGGGTACATCTGCCTGTGCATTTGGAAATACTTCACTTCATTTGGTAAAACATCACTAATCACCAGGGAGACCCCTTTATTTAATTCAATGAAATCCATACAAACGTGTTGAAAAGGGTCCTCCGGCCTCGGGAACTGTCCTCGTCCCGGTCCTAGGCCATATGTATGGATCATATTTGCACATATTTGACATGTTAGACAAAAATTCTTTATTATCATATTATGATATTATGATTTTATTATAAATAAAACCATACACTGCAAAAACCTTGTTCATTATTGCTACCAGCCCTCCTGTAGAGACATGCCGTGCTCCATGGCTCGATACTGAAGCATATTTAAACAAACTCTTTGGCAGTATAAGTTCTACATTTCATAGTAAATGGCACCTTTATTCTTCCAGATCTGTCCTTGTAAGTGTACATTTGGTTTTGCATCCATGGTCCAATTTAATGGACTAGTATATGCATCCAGTTTCTCAGAATACTCTATTCCTGGATCCACCTCCTCCCAATCTGAGGCTTCTTCACATGCAGTCACAAACACACCTAAACGCCTCCAGTGGTCATCTGTGGGTTTGGAGAGTGACATATGGGGTGCATTCCATGATCTTAAAAACTTTCTCATGCTGTGGGAGAGTAAGCAGCTGACTGCACAACAACCCTCTTTATTCCAGTATAAGTGTTTTAACTTCAGCACGTTTTAACTTTCTCATTTGTTTAAAAAATTAAATATGTCCTCCCCTTGAGTATATTTGTAATACACAGTACAGTGTACTTCATGTGGTGACCTGAGGGTGAGCTTTCCTGAGACGTGTTCTTTTGCCTTCTTAAGGAGAGGAAGCGTGATAGCGCTGGGGCCTGTAGACACAAGATCCAAACTATACCAGTATGCAGGTGGTCTCATGCTGAATCATTGTTTGAGCGGACTTCATTCGAACTACAGTTAACCCTTTTTCTTCTGGAACTATTCTTAGCTTCAATAAATGGAGTAAATCCCTTCCCAGTAAGTTACAGGGACACAGAGTGGACAAGACAACTTGACAATCAGCACTTACTCCACTCCGTGTATCTGTTACTGTCAAGAGTTTTGATAAACGCTCAGGATGGCTCTTACCATTTGCTGATTTGACACAAATAATTTCTTTGGATTCCTCAACTCCCGAAATGTCATCAGGATGGATTACAGTTCGTTTTGCACCTGTGTCGCATAGAAAAGTTACCTCCGTCCCGGAAACATTCAATCTAATCTCAGGTGTGATGTCATACTATAAGATAAGTTCAATTCCCTCTAAGTTTAACACTTTTTCTGGCTTTTCTGCTTCTATCCTGGTTACAGCTCCTGTTTTTTTCTTATCTAGTCATAACTGACTCCCAAAATCTTCCTCTATCTTACTCTTGCTCCTGCAGTCGCCCAATGCCCCCTCCTTCCACACAGCCGACATGTATCTCCTCCTGCTCTGTCTCTCCTTCTCTGTCACTGCTCCTGTTGTGATCTGTGTTTTTGCTTTCCCTCATCACCTAAATAGTTGCTTCTCTCCCTTCCAACAAAAAGTTTAGTCCTTTCTTCCTTTTCTTTTTGTTGTTAGAGTGCTCCTCTGCTTTCCCTCTTTATTCCATTGCTGTGCAAACACATTAAGATGACTGTTTATTGTCATGTTACAAGTCAGACAAAATTACTCTCTGCATTTGACCCATCTAGTTTGGCACCTGTTGAACACACATGCAAAACCTTTCTGTTTAATTTAATTAATATTTATCTGCAGGCTTAGAAACTGCTTATAGTATTAATATATTACTCCATATATTACGCTGATTTATTGCAGCTGTCTTTAAATTTCTCCTTAAGAAAACTATTGTTTGATATCTGACTCACATAGCATATTTCATTGCTGTGTTGGTTTTTAAAAAATATATATTTTATATATAAAATATATATAAATATATTATATATATATATATGTATATATATACTAATACTCTTTTGGTTCCCATTCTGTGAGATAAATGCTTTAATCTCTGATGAATATGATGTCAGTTCCTAAGCTCATAAATTCATAAGTTTTAGGGAAGTTAGTCAATCAGAAGTAATGAAGCATTACTTAACCATAGCATTACTTAACATTAATATGTTAAATTCTCTATTTCCGGCTTATGTTTCTGATACACTTATGATTTTTTTTCAGAAGAGCTAATCTCAAATTTAGAAAATGTTTAAGTTTGGCTTGAAAATCATCTGCACCTGAAAGGTCTGATTGTCTGGTCTCAGACCTGCTTCAGGTGGAAAGTATTTCATTTTTAATACCTTGAACTTTGTCATTAAAGAATATTCCAACTTCATTACCCTTATATGTAGAAATGAGTTCTAAATGCAACCTGGAGGGTTTGTTAATCTGTTTACTGTAGCAAGCAAGACATGAGAGTTGTTACTGCAGTTTTTTTTTTTTTATGATTTCAGAAAAATAACTCTCTCTTCATCTATGCAAAGTCACACGCTGAGTTAGACCAAACATTTCAAGGAAAGCAGTGAGTTCTTTAGCTTGCTTATTATGGGCTACATCCATGTGCACCTTCAAGTCCCCTGTTATGACTAAACAGTCAACAGCAGTGCACACAATTTAAAGAAATTCAGTAAAATCATCAATAAAATCATTCTGCGGTAAGACAAAGTATTTAAGATAATTTTATCTCCATTTTTAAATGACACATGCTCGAATTAAGGACAAAAATAAATGTTTTACCCTCCCCACTCTCGTCTTGTCTTGTTGTTTCATCTCTCAGTTAAACACATAAAATCAAGACTATGAGAGGAAAGTATCAAAAGCATTGTTAGACAGGAAAAAGTCAGAAAGCTGTTGGTATACAACTTTTCCTAGGACTTTGCCTAAGAATGGCAGGTTTGATATGGAAATGATAAAAATCTCAGCTTGTAAAACATCTTTTGCTCAGACAGTTTTTCCTGTGAAATGAGTAAAGATTTGAAATGATCTGTTTGTTTGTCTGAGATCTTCTGAACTTTAACTCTTTAAGAGAGCTGCTAAATCTTAATACACAAACTTGTACAAATGTCTAGCTCTAATCCTTGTTGTTCTTTTTTTTGTTGTGCTTTTTTAAACTAGATTTACTTTGTACATTACTTTTGTATTCCCCTTCTCTAGGATTGGGCAATTTTACCATGTTCAATTCTCCCTCAAACCCAAATTTATTTTCTCATCTCTCTAAGTATTCAATATTATCGGGTTTTTTCTGAAACTCCCGGTTAGCTTTAAAACAGATATTTCCCATACTGTCCTCTTGCAGCTAATCAATTTTTGGTGGAGTTATTGTGAGTACTATTGAATGAAACACTACTTCTGTCGCTATGTCACGAGCAACAACCAGATTCCAATGTTCACTTCAACTCAATTAGTCAGTAACACATTTTTCTGTCGTCACCAGCAGCAACATCACACACCAGCAGCTGTTTCACTCTTATACATACATAGCAAATAAAACAACACTGCAGCAAAGAAGGAAAAAAAACAATTTAACAAACAAACAATTCAACAACCAGCCCCTTTAACAAACAAAAAAATTAATTTCACAAACAAACGATTCAACAATCAGGCCATTTAACAAACAAATGATCAGACGTATAACACTAACAAAAACTAACATGGATTTAAAACTTGCGATCTTTCATCGCAAACTCTCTTAAGAAAGATTCTGTTTCTAACACGCGGCGCGGAGTTATTTATTGCTGTAGTCTTCTCACACAGACTATGGACTAACCTTTTCTGACTGCATTTTTGTTGTCCTTGGTTAATCCCACCACTACACATGTTTACCAGTTAAAAGGCTAACCTTTTCTGACCGTTTCATTTGTGGGTTATCCAATACAACATACAGTTACCAGTTAAAAGGCTTTTTTCCTTTGCTTCACCTTTTCTGACTGCTATTATGTTTTCATGGGTTAATCCTATACACAGTTACCAGTTAAAAAGCTGACCTTTTCTGACTGCTTCTTTTATGGGTTAATCCAGCACAATTTACACACAGTTACCAGTTAAAAAGATGACCTTTTCTGACCGCTAATTAGGTTTTTATGGGTTAATCCTATACACAGTTACCAGTTAAAAGGATGACCTTTTCTGACTGCTTCTTTTATGGGTTAATCCAACACAACCTACACACGGTTACCAGTTAAAAGGCTTACTTTTTCTGACTGCTTCATTTGTGAGTGATCCAACATAACTTTTACACAGTTACCAGTTAAAAGGCTTCTTTACTAGGTTGCATTCGAAATAGTATATTCTTAGGAAAATAGCAACGACTCAATCTATTTAAAGGCCTCTAGTTTTCCATCAATTGCTAGTTAATTAATCAAAAATTTCCCTAATAATCACACTATTTCCAACCAGCAATAGTAATACAAAGGGTTCCTTACCATAAATCCACTGGTAAGTTAAACAACGAAGAATCCAGCGAGTCTGTCCACTGATTCAAAAATAGATCCTGTCACCTTTCCTCCAGCCAGTGGCAGCCGGCCTCTATCAGAAACTGTGCTGAGAGGACTTCAGTTAGGAATCCTGGACTCCCCCGTGCACGGTTTCTGGAAGGTGGAAAGGACTTAGAATCCGGCTCGAAGGACCATTATGTTAGAAAAATTATCTTAAAATTAGGCTCAGAGTCGCTGGATACGATAAACACAAAACATTTATTTCTTGCAAGATAGAGACAAGTCCGCACAAATCCACACAACCTGTCGGGAAGATCGCTCAGAGTTGTCTCCCGACAAAATGGTGCTCCAGCTATTTATGTTGTTTATGCTTGCTGATCACACAATGTTATGAGAAAAGGCCCTTTTCTCACCATTCATTATTATGGGAAGGAACATTCAATGTTATGGGAAAAGGTGCTTCTCTCCCCATTCCTTGTTATGGGAAGGAACATAAAAGGTGCTTCTCACCAGTTAATATTATGGGAAAGACTAGTACCAGAGTCAAAACACTTTTGCTTGAATCATAGAAGAGGAAAGATGGAGGGACTCTTCTAAGCTGGTTTCAAGTATAAACTTCTTTATATTACCTTCTATGAGAAAGAACCACACTTGTTCTTCTGGAATCCAAAATTTGTTTTCTTTTAAGGAGATATTGCCATAAAATGATTTGCTTCACTCAGACCAAGTTAAAACTGCTTTGTCCTTCATATTTGTCCATGCTTAAGCTCGTTTCAAACATAAACTTATTTTTATAACCTTGTATGAGAAAGAACCACACTTATGTTTGAGCAATACACTCCTTATGAGGAGTTATGCACGATTTAGGATTTTGCTGTAAAATCAATTCCTTCACTTAAACCAAGTTAAAACTGCTTTGTCCTTCTTATTTATCCACGTCTACGCTGGTTTCAAGTATAAACTTCTTTATATTACCTTCTATGAGAAATAACCACACTTGTTCTTCTGGAATCCGAAATTCCATTTATTTTAAGGAGATAGTCAAGATTTCAGATATTGCCATAAAATGAATTGCTTCACTCAAACCAAGTTAAAACTGCTTTGTCCTTCATATTTGTCAATGTTTAAGCTGGTTTCAAACATAAACTTCTTTTTATAACCTTGTATGAGAAAGAACCACACTTATGTTTGAGCAATACACTCCTTATGAGGAGTTATGCACGATTAAGGATTTTGCTGTAAAATTAATTCCTTCACTTAAACCAGGTTAAAACTGCTTTGTCCTTCATATTTGTCAATGTTTAAGCTGGTTTCAAGTATAAACTTCGTTTTATAACCTTGTATGAGAAAGAACCACACTTATGTTTTGAGCAATACACTCCTTATGAGGAGTTATGCACGATTCAGGATTTTTCTGTAAAATGAATTCCTTCACTTTTTTTCCCTTGTTCTGTTCAGCATTATGGCAGCAGAATTGTGAATACCTTTTATGCCAAACAGATTTCCTTTGCCAAGGGAAGTTTTACAAATGTAAAGCTCCCCTTGATGCCCATTTATTTATTTCTGTTTACAATATATAACATGTGATAGAACTGAATCGGAACGGGGGACAAGGAAAGAAGAAGAGGAAAGAAGAGGAAACAGAACAAAAATAGAAACAAAAACCAGACAACCAGCTGCTACACCTGTAAAAAAACAAAACAGACAATAACCCATGGTCTCTGTTGCGAATCCAGCCTTAGCGCCACCAGGAACACCTGAAAGCAGACAAGCAGAGAACAAACAAACACACAAACAAACAAAAACAAGCACAAGTAGTGGCAATCGCATACAACACAACTGTGGATATAGATGACCTGAGGCGACATGGTAATACATCAACTGCTACTGGACTAATGAATGTGTGTTGTTTGTGTGTGTGTGTGTGTGTGTGAGAACATGCGACACCCATGGCACAGGACCTACATGATAACCGTGCTTAGTTATGAGTGTATAAGTGTACACGGCCACAATCCACAGCCCCCCCAAGCAATCAGAAGCAGGCAGAGAGGGCCACAAGACCCAGGCCACCAGCAGCCCCCACAGAGCACAGAACCCAGGATGCCCACCGCAGGGACAACCACGCTTACACCCAGTAGACAGCAGAGGAAGCCCCCGGACAGAGTCCCCATAAGCATAGGGCAGAGGCCCCCCGGGAGCAAGGGGCAACAGCCCACCGACCCCACCAGGCCCCAGCTGCCCAGACATGGGCCGTGCACCGGACCCGGGCCCCAGGAGCCCGAGCGCCCCAATACCCCCCGTTAGAGGCCCCACCCAATACCCGGGAGGGCCAAGCGCCCCAGACAGCCACACATCGGGTCAGCGCCTGCCCAAGCGCCCCTGGCCAAGTGCCCTGGGAGTCAAGACGTGCCCACAGGTGGGTGAAGTCGAGAGCAGTGGGGAGAGGCAACGCCGCCCCCCCATTGGGAGAAGCACAGGCAGGCCAGGCGACAGCAAGTCCCAGATCCAGGCCCAATCATTACCACACATCCACACGTCCTCCCTCCCTCGACTCCACTGGGGTGTAGTGCAGCGGGCACACCAGGGGGCCAGCAGCCCCCCAGCCACCACAGACCCCTAACCAGCAGAACAATTAATTAATCCTCCTGGCCCGTCCCGCCCCGAGCAGCAAAAAGGAAGCAGGGGTGTGCGAAGAAGACCCTTCCCCCCACCCTTCTGGCTCTTCAATATTTTCTAATAGTGAGCAATTAAAATTGAGGGGCAGCCAAACTTATAGAACTGGGAGCGCAGCCCTCTGGGCAGCCTACATACCCAAAGAGCCCCGCCCACCAGATGCCACTCAGTGTAACCACCCCCCAAGACCTAATGTGTGTGTGTGAGTGTGTTTGAAAAGTAGTAATGTCTAACACAGGGGCGGGGAACTGCAAAGTGCAACAAAAGGGCACCACCTACGTGGCCCCATCCACTACACACCACCGAACACACACGCCCCAAAACCCTTCATGTGTGAGTGTGTGCTGTGTACAGGAGCCAGAAGGGAGAGGGGTATGGGGATATACACCGGGGGAGCTACTCTCCCCCAGAGAGGGCAGCCAGGGACTGGCTGCAATAGGCATCCCCGCTACCTGGGAGCCAACACAGGGCAGGAGGGCCTGATGTCCACCAGGCTCGAGGCCTGCAGCGACCATATTCCAGGAGCTACTCTACCCCCAGAAGGTACCCATCCCGCCCCACCCCACTCAACCCAACCCCACCCTGGAGGACCTCTACAAAAAACAAACAAACAACAACAAAAAACAAACCACCCGGTCACACCAGTCGCAGCAGCCCAGGCTTGAGACCCACCATCACCCAAGCGAAAAGCACCGCCCCAACACCCTGAAAAAAAAACAACCATCTGCGGACACCTTGGAGCGCCCAGCCCCCAGGGCCCAGGCCCACCACCACGCACGCCAGAGCGGCCCGGCCACCCGGCATAGAGCCAGCAGCCACCACCTCAAGGCCCCTAAGGGACCCCGCCCCACACGGCAAGACAGCCCCACCCGCAAGCCCCCAAAACTGCCCTCCAAGCCCGACACACAGTCCCCCCCAGCAATGACCAACCCGGTCCCCACGACCCGAGAGACCACCAGACGCCCGAAGCCACACAGCCCCCCCCCAGCACACACCCAACCGCCCAGAGCGACGGGACAGCAACCAACCACCACCACTATGTGATAAAGCTAATCAGAGGGGACCAGAGAGAATGAAATTCAGCCAATTGATGTTTTGAGGAGGCAGACATTGTTTCCATGCTAATATAATCTAAAAGAAAATTTCTAAATTGGTTAATACACATATTGTTTTTCGCTTTCCAGTTCATGAGAATAGTTTTCTTTGCGATACATAACACTGTGAGAACCATGTGTGCTGAGTTAATTTCCATGTTGATGTTGTCTAAGTCACCCAGTATGCACAGTGTGGGGCATGCAGGGATGCTACACTTTAGCCATGTTGATAGGTCCTCACAGACTTCAAGCCAGAACTTCTGGACAGGCGCACAAAACCACAAAGCGTGTGCATAATCATCAGGTGTGTTATCTGTGCAATGTGAGCAGATGTTTGAGTGTGTTAGACCCATCCTGAACATCCTTTGTCCTGTATAGTGTGTTCTATGAAGGATTTTGTATTGTATGAGCTGTAAATTAGGATTTCGAGTCATTCTGAAGGTGTTCAAACATATTTGTGGCCAGAAGCTATGACTAGAACTGATGGATAAATCTGCCTCCCATTTTGAGGATGGAAGAGACATTGTGTCATCTATCTTAGACAATAATTTATATATTTTTGATAGTAGTTTTGGGGTGCAGATGCTTAGAAATTCTGCTACCCTAGTCGGGAGTTGTAAGTCTGGTTGGTGGAGGATATATTTCTTTGTTATTATAGACTTAAGTTGTTGATATTCTAGGAATTTATTGCTGCTTATCTCATGTTGTGATATGAGCTCATCAAATGAAATAAAATTTCCATTTTCGATTATATGTTCCAGATGTTTGATTCCTTTGATCTTCCACAGAGGAAAGTTTAGCATTTTTTTGTTTCGCATTATGTGAGGATTGTTCCAGATGGGTGTAAGCTTACACGGGACAAGTGAGGACTTTGTTATTTTAAGAAATTCCAACCAGGCTGTCAGAGAGGTGATGATGTTAATGCTTTTGAAACATTTGTGATTTTTTACGTTTTGACTAATAAGTGGCAGGTCAGAGATTTCCAGATTATCACACAATGCTTGTTCTATATTTATCCATGGTTCATCTATTGGGCTAGGTTTAAACCATTTTGATATATACTGTAACCTATTGGGTAAGGAATAGTGCTGAAAATGAGGTAAATAATCCACCACAGTCCTTGGTCTTCTGTAGGGTTTTTAAACTAATACGTGGTGGTTTGTTTTTCCACAGAAATTTGGAGATGCATGAATCTAGTGACTTAAACCAAGTAGCAGATGGTTTTATGGGGATCATTGAGAACAAATAGTTAACTTTTGGTAGTATCATCATTTTAATGGTTGTAACTCTCCCCATAAGTGATATAGGTAAGGACTTCCAACGAGAGAGATCGTCCTCTACTTTCTTTAATAAGTCTTTAATAATTGCACATAATTTAGCTTTGTTAACTCTGAGAGCCTGGAGGAAATGTTTATGCCTAAATATCTAATATTTCCTGACTATAAAGTGATCGCAGGTATATTCTGGACCCTGCAGTTAATGGGCAGAACTGTGGTCTTAGACCAGTTGATAGAGTAGTCAGAAAGTGCTGAGAATTTATTTATGAGTGTGATCGTGTGAGTGAGAGACGTCTGTGAGTTCTGAAGGAAAAGTAATACATCATCAGCATAAAGACTTATTTTATGCTTAATATTTTGGGATTGGATGCCTTTAATATTTCTATCTTGTCTGATAGAAGCTGCTAAAGGTTTGATGAAAATAGCAAAAAGTGAGGGAGAAAGTGGGCAACCCTGTCTTGTACCTCTCTGCAGACTGAAGCTTGGAGAAGTTTGATCATTTGTCCTGACACTTGCATTTGGGGAGCTATATAATATCCTTATCCAGTTGATGAAGTGTGACCCAAACCCGAATTTGTTTAATGCTGCGAATAAAAATTTCCAGTTCACTCGATCAAATGCTTTTTCTGCATCTAGAGAGTCGATTGTGGTTTCCAAGTTGTTGATGCTAGAATAGTCTATGAGATTAATGATCCGGTTTGTGGACAAACTGTTGTGCCTACTGCTCTTCAGCCTGTCAAATGAAACGTAGAATTTGAAACGTGAGAAATGAACGAAGACCCAAGGAGTTTAGTCGTAAACGAATCAATACTGTTTCCTGTGCGAGGACCCGTCAGCCGAGGAGTTGAGTCATGAACGAATCAATACTGTTTCCTTTGCGAGGACCCGTCACCCGAGGAGTTGAGTCGTGAACGAATCAATACTGTTTCCTGTCCTGCTGACTGAGCTTATGAAGCTGTCGCCTGCCATGTGGTGAGTAAGGGTACTGCATGAAAATGAACGAATCACTCACTGAGACAACTCGTTACTCCCAAGTCATATAAAAAATTAGTTCATATCGAACAAATCGCTCACGAACGACACATCATTATCTATTTGACGAGTTATGCATGAATTTGGATTTTGCAATAAAATTAATTCCTTCTCTCAAACCAAGTTCAAACTGCTTTGTCCTTCATATATATCTACTTCTAATCTAATTTCAACAATAAACAACACTGTATTTTGTAGTATGAAAAAGAACCAGACCTAATTTTTAGCAATAAGCTTCTCTCGAGGAGATATGAAGGAATACAGATTTTGCTATAAAATGAAATCCTTCTATCAAACTGACGTAAAACGGTTTGTCCTTATTTCTTCACTTCTTTGTATTATGAGAAAGAACCAGACTCATTCTTCAGGAATCCGAAAATAAGCTCTATTTTACGAGTTATGCACAAATTCAGATTCTCCATATAAAACGAATTCCTTAACTCAAACCAAGTTAAGACTGCTTTGTCCTTCATATTTATTCATGTCTAATCAAGTTTCAACGATAAACAACGTTGCACTTTGTAGAATGAGAAAGAACTTCTTCAGCAATAAGCATCTCTCGACATATGATGAAATACAGATTTTGCTATAAAATTAATTCCTTCTATCAGCCTGACTTAAAACTGTTTGTCCTCCTTACTTATCCACTTCAAATCAAGTTTCAACAATTAAAAAAATTTTGTAGTTTGAGAAAGAACAACTTAATCTTCAGCAATCAGTATAAAAAGAGGGTAAGAAAAGATGCAAATGCCAACCATACATCACTAAAAGGTGGAGCGGAAGTATTCGGCTGCAAGTAGGTGTGAATGTTCGACCATAATTTGTAAAAAGCGGGTAAGAAAAGGTTCGAATGCCCGACTATATATTAACAAAAGCGGGAGGAGAGGTGTTCGGATAAGAGTGGGTGAGAATTTCCAACCATAATCTATAAAATACGGTGAAAAAAAGGTGTGAATACCCCATAGAAAACTAAAAGGTGGAGCGGAAGTGTTCCGCTGCAAGAAGGTGTGAATGTCCGACTATATTTGGTGAAAAGCAGGTGAAGCAAGGTCTGAATACCCAACCTTACATCATCAAAAGCGAGATCAGAGGTGTTTGGCTGCAAGAAGGCCATAGTTTGCCAAAAGCGGGTAAGGTGCGAATGACCGACTAAATATCAACAAAAGTGGGGGCGGAGGTCTTCGGATGCAAGTGGGTGTGAATATCCCACCATACTTATATGAGAGGAAGCTGTGAATGGCCGACCATAGTAAAAAGCGGGTGAGAAAAGGTGCGAATGTCAAACCATACATGATCAAAACAGTTAGCGTAGGTGTTTGGCTGCGACAAGGTGTGAATGTCCACCCATAATTAATGAAAAGCGGGAAACAAGTAGGTTCGAATGCCCAACCATACATCATCAAAAGCAGCAGTGGATGTGTTCGGCTACAAGAAGGTGTGAATGTCTGACCATAGTTTATAAAAAGCAGGAAAGAAAAGGTTCGAATGCCCGAATATACACCATCAAAAGAGGGAGCGGAGGTGTTCCGCTGTAAGAAGGTGTGAATGTCCGACCATAGTTGATAAAAAGCGGGTAAGAAAAGGTTAAAATACCCAACTGTACACAATCAATAACGGGAGCGGAGTTGTTCGGCTACTAAAAGGTGTGAAAGTCCGACCATGGCTTGTAAAAAGCGGGTAAGAAAAGGTGCGAATGCCCGACAATGTATGATCAAAAGAGGGAGCAGAGGTTTTTGGCTGCAAGAATGTCTGAATGTCCAACCATAATTTGTAAAAACCGGGGAAGAAAAGGCTCGAAAGCCCGACTATACACCATCAAAAGCAAGAGCGGAGGTGTTCAGCTGCAAGAAGGTCTGAATGTCCACCAATAATTACTGAAAAATGGTTAAGAAAAGTTGCGAATAGCCAACCCTACATCATCAAAAGCAGGAGTGGATGTGTTCGGCTGCAAGAAGGTCTGAATGTCCAACCATAATATGTAACAACCGGGGAAGAAAAGGCTCGACAGCCCGACTATACACGATCAAAAGCGGGAGCGGAGGTGTTCAGCTGCAAGAAGGTCTGAACGTCCATCAGTAATTTCTAGAAAACATGAAAGAAAATTTTCGAATGTCAAACTGAATATGATCATAAGCGGGAGAAGAGTTTTTCAGCTGCAAGCAGGTGTTAATGTCCACCCATAATTACTAAAAAATGTGTTAGAAAAGACTAGAATGCCGGACCATACATCATCAAAAGCGGGAGAAGTGGTGTTCGGCTGCAAGTAGGTGTGAATGTCCAGCCATAATTACTCACAAACGGGTAAGAAAAGGTAGTATTGCCAGACCATACATGATCAAAACAGGGAGCGGAGGTGGTTCAGCTGCAAGGTGTGAATGTCCGACTAAAGTTTATAAAAAGCGGGTAAGACAAGGTGCGAATGCCCGACAATGTATGATCAAAAGAGGGAGCGGAGGTGTTCAGCTGCAAGAAGGTCTGAATGTCCACCAATAATTACTGAAAAATGGGTAAGAAAAGGTGCGAATTCCCAACCATACATCATCAAAAGCAGGAGGGGATGTGTTTGGCTACAAGAAGGTTTGAATGTCCGACTATAGTTTCTAAAAGGCGGGTAAGAAAAGCTTCGAATGCTCGAACATACACCATCAAAAGAGGGAGCGGAGGTGTTCCGCTGTAATAAGGTGTGACTGTCCGACCATAGTTGGTAAAAAGCGGGTAAGAAAAGGTCCGTATGCCCGAATATAAACCATCATAAGCGGAAGCGGAGGTGTTCGGCTTCAAGAAGACGTGAACGTCCAACCAAAGTTTGTAAAAAGCATTTAAGAAAAGGTTCGAATATCGAACCAAACATAATCAAAAGCGGGAGCAGAACTGTTCGACTGCAAGTAGGTGTGAATGTCAGATCATAATTTGCAAAAAGCTAATGAGAAAGGGTGAGAATGCCCGACTATACACCATCAAATTCGGGAGTGGAGTTGTTCGGCTGTGAGTAGGTGTGAATGTCAAACCATAATTACTCACAAACGGATAAGAAAAGGTAGTATTGCCAGACCATACATGATCAAAACAGGGAGCGGAGGTGCTTCAGCTGCAAGAAGGTGTGAATGTCCAACTAAAGTTTATAAAAAGCGGGTAAGACAAGGTGCGAATGCCCGACAATGTATGATCAAAAGAGAGAGCGGAGGTTTTCGGCTGTAAGGTCTGAATGTCCAACCATAATTTGTAAAAACCGGGGAAGAAAAGGCTCGAAAGCCCGACTATACACCATCAAAAGCAAGAGCGGAGGTGTTCAGCTGCAAGAAGGTCTGAATGTCCACCAATAATTACTGAAAAATGGTTAAGAAAAGGTGCGAATGCCCAACCATACATCATCAAAAGCAGGAGCGGATGTGTTCAGCTACAAGAAGGTTTGAATGTCCGACCATAGTTTGTAAAAGGCGGGTAAGAAAAGGTTCGAATGCCCGAACATACACCATCAAAAGAGGGAGCGGAGGTGTTCCGCTGTAAGAAGGTGGGAATGTCCGACCATAGTTGGTAAAAAGCTGGTAAGAAGAGGTGAAAATACCCGACTGTACTCAATAAAAAGAGGGAGCGGAGTAGTTCAGCAACAAAGTGTGAATGTCCGAGCATGGTTTGTAAAAAGCGGGTAAGAAAAGGTTCGTATGCCTGAATATACACCATAAAAAGCGGAAGCGGAGGTGTTCGGCTTCAAGAAGACGTGAACATCCGTCCAAAGTTTCTATAAAGCAGATAAGAAAAGGTTCGAATATCCAACCAAACATAATCAAAAGCGGGAGCAGAGCTGTTCGACTGCAAGTAGGTGTGAATGTCAGATCATAATTTGCAAAAAGCTGATTAGAAAGGGTGAGAATTCCCGACTATACACCATCAAATTCGGGAGTGGAGTTGTTCGGCTGTGAGTAGGTGTGAATGTCAAACCATAATTACTCACAAATTACTCGCTCCCGTTATTGATTGTGTACAGTCGGGTATTTTAACCTTTTCTTACCCGCTTTTTACCATCTATGGTCGGACATTCACACCGTCTTACAGCGGAACACCTCCGCTCCCGCTTTTGATGTTGTATTTTCGGGCATTCGAACCTTTTCTTACCCGCTTTTTACAAACTATGGTCGGACATTCAAACCTGAAAGCCGAAAACCTTCGCTCCCTCTTTTGATCATACATTGTCGGGCATTGGCATCTTTTCTTACCCGCTTTTTACAAACCATGGTCGGACTTTCACACCTTCTTGTAACCGAACACATCCTTTCCCGCTATTGATTGTATACAGTTGGGTATTTTAACCTTTTCTTACCCGCTTTTTAACAACTATGATCGGACATTCACACCTTCTTACAGCGGAACACCTCCGCTCCCTCCTTTGATGGTGTATGTTCGGGCATTCAAAACCTTTTCTTACCCGCTTTTTACAAACTATGGTCGGATATTCAAACCTTCTTGTAGCCGAACACATCAACTCCTGCTTTTGATGATGTATGGTTGGGCATTCGAACCTTCTTGTTGCCCGCTTTTTATTAATTATGGGTGGACATTCACAATTTGTCGCAGCCAAACACCTACGCTCCTTGTTTTGATCATGTAGGGTTGGACATTCGCACCTTTTCTCACCCGCGTTTTGCAAACTATGGTCGGCCATTCACAGCTTCCTCTCATATAAGTATGGTGGGATATTCACACCCACTTGCATCCGAAGACCTCCGTCCCCACTTTTGTTGATATTTAGTCGGTCATTCGCACCTTACCCGCTTTTGGCAAACTATGGCCTTCTTGCAGCCAAACACCTCTGATCTCGCTTTTGATGATGTAAGGTTGGGCATTCAGACCTTGCTTCACCTGCTTTTCACCAAATATAGTCGGACATTCACACCTTCTTGCAGCCGAACACTTCTGATCCACCTTTTAGTGTTCTATCACACCTTTTTTTTCATCGCATTTTATAGATTATGGTTGTAAATTCTCAACCACTCTCATCCGAAGACCTCTCCTCCCGCTTTTTTAAAAATATTTTTAACTTTAGTCGGACATTCACACATTCTTGCAGCTGAACCACCTCTGCTTCCTGTTTTGATCATGTAACAACTCCGCTACCGCATTTGATGGTGTATAGTCGGGCATTCTCACCCTTTCTCTTCAGCTTTTTGCAAATTATGATCTGACATTCACACCTACTTGCAGTCGAACAGCTCTGCTCCCGCTTTTGATTATGTTTGGTTAGATATTCGAAACTTTTGTTAACTGCATTTTACAAACTTTGGTCGGACGTTCACACCTTCTTGTAGCCGAACACCTCCGCTCCCGCTTTTGATGGTGTATAGTCGGGCTTTCAAGCCTTTTCTTCCCCAGTTTTTACAAATTATGGTTGGACATTCAGACCTTCTTAAAGCCGAACTCCTCCGCTCCCTCTTTTGATCATACATCATACATTGTCGGGCATTCGCACCTTGTCTTACCCGCTTTTTACAAACTTTAGTCAGAAATTCACACCTTGCAGCTGAACCACCTCCGTTCCCTCTTTTGATCATGTATGGTCTGGCAATACTACCTTTTCTTACCCGGTTGTGAGTAATTATGGCTGGACATTGACACCTACTTGCAGCCGAACACCACTTCTCCCGCTATTGATGATGAATGGTCCGGCATTCTAGTCTTTTCTAACAAATTTTTCAGCAATTATGGTCGGACATTCACCCCTACTCACAGCTCCCGCATTTGATGGTGTATAGTCGGGCATTCTCACCCCTTCTCATCAGCTTTTTGCAAATTATGATCTGACATTCACACCTACTTGCAGTCGAACAGCTCTACTCCCGCTTTTGATTATGTTAGGTTGGTTATTCGAACCTTTTCTTAACTGCTTTTTACAAACTTTGGTCGGACGTTCAAACCTTCTTTTAGCTGAACACATCCACTCCTGCTTTTGATAATGTATAGTTGGGCATTCGCACCTTTTTTTTTACCCATTTTTCAGGAATTATGGGTGGACATTCACACCTTCTTGCAGCTGAACACCTCCTCTCCCACTTATGATCATATGCGGTTTGATTTTCGAAAATTTTCTTTCATGTTTTCTAGCAATTATTGATGGATATTTAGACCTTGCAGCTGAACACCTCCGCTCCCTCTTTTGATCATACATTGTCGGGCTTTTTCACCTTTTCTTACCCGCTTTTTACAAACTTTAGTCGGACATTCACACCTTCTTGCAGCTGAACAACCTCCGCTCCCTGTTTTGAACATGTATGGTCTGGAAATACTACCTTTTCTTACCCGTTTGTGAGTAATTATGGCTGGATATTCACACCTACTTGCAGCCGAACACCACCTCTCCCGCTTTTGATGATGTATGGACCGGCATTCTTACCTTTTCTAACACATTTTTCAGCAATTATGGTCGGACATTCACACCTACTCACAGCCGAACAACTCCGCTACCGCATTTGATGGTGTATAGTCGGGCATTCTCACCCTTTCTCATCAGCTTTTAGAAAATTATGATCTGACACTCTGGCGTGAGTGGTGGTGCTGGGCCTGGGCCCTGGTGGCTGAGCGATGCCTTGCGCCCGGGGGGGCTGGGTTGCCCTGGACATGCCACAGTATGGGTGGGTTGGTGCAGGTCCTGGTGCCAGGCTTGTTGCTCTGGGACCTCCAGGGTGTCCGCAGGTGGTTGTTATCTTTATCTTTTGGGTGTTGGGGCGTGCGGTGGTGGTGCGGTGGTGGTGGTGGTGGTGGGGGGGGGGGGGGGGGGGGGGGGGGGGGGGGCTGGGTGATGGTGGGTCTCAGGCCCGGGATGCTGCGTCTGGTGTGACCGGGTGGTTTGTTTGTTGTTGTTTGTTTGTTTGTTTGTAGAGGTCCTCCGGGGTGGGGTGGGGTTGGGTTGAGTGGGGTGGGGCGGGGTGGGTACCTTCTGGGGGTACAGTAGCTCCCGGAATATGGTCGCTGCAGGCCCCGAGCCTGGTGGACATTAGGCCCTCCTGCCCTGTGTTGGGTCCCAGGTAGCAGGGGTGCCTATTGCAGCCAGTCCCTGGCTGCCTTCTCCGGGGAGAGTAGCTGCCCCGGTGTATATCCCTATACCCCTTTCCCTTTTGGCTCCTGTACACAGCACATACTCACACATGAAGGGTTTTTGGGGGCGTGTGTGTTCTGTGGGTTGTAGTGGATGGGGCCACGTAGGTCCCCTTGGCTGCACTCTGCAGTTCCCGCCCCTGTTTTAATTACACCTTAGACATCATTACTTATCAAACACACACACACACACATTAGGTCTTGGCGGGTGGTTGCAGTGAATGGCATCTGGTGGGCGGGGCTCTTTGGGTATGTAGGCTGCCCAGAGGGCCGCGCTCCCAGTTCTACAAGGTTGGCTGCCCCTCAATTTTAATTGCTCACTATTAGAAAATATTTAAGAGCCAGAAGGGTGAGGGGAGGGGTCTTCTCACACCCCTGCTTCCTGGTTGCTGCTCGGGCAGGAGTGGCCAGGAGGAATTCATTATTCTGCTGGTTCAGGTTCTGTGGTGGCTGGGGGGCTGCTGGCCCCCTGGTGTGCCCGCTGCGCTACACCCCAGCGGAGTCAAGGGAGGGAGGACGTGTGGATGTATGGGACGTGAAAGTGTGTGTGGTGATGATTGGGCCTGGGTCTGGGACTTGCTGTCGCCTGGCCTGCCTGTGCTTCTCCCAATGGGGGGGCGGCGTTGCCTCTCCCCACTGCTCGCGACCTCACCCACCTGTGGGCACGTCTTGACTCCCAGGGCACTTGGCCAGGGGCGCTGGAGCAGGCGCTGACCCACTGTGTGGCTGTCTGGGGCGCTTGGCCCTCCCGGGTATTGGGTGTGGCCTCTAACGGGGGGTTTTGGGGCGCTCGGGCTCCTGGGGCCTCTCTGCACGGCCCATGTCTGGGCGGCTGGGGCCTGGTGGGGTCGGTGGGCTATTGCCACTGGCTCCCGGGGGGCCTCTGCCCTATGCTTATGGGGGCTCTGTCCGGGGGCTTCCTCTGCTGTCTACTGGGTGTATGCGTGGTTTTCTCTGTGGTGGTCATCCTGGGTTCTGTGCTCCGTGGGGGCTGCTGGTGGCCTGGGTCTTGTGGCCCTCTCTGCCTGCTTCTGATTGCTTGGGGGGGCTGTGGATTGTGGCCGTGTATACTTATACACTCATAACTAAGCACGGTTATCATGTAGGTCCTGTGCCATGGGTTTTGCATGTTCTGACACACACACACAACACACTTTCATTAGTCCAGTAGCAGTTGATGTATTACCATGTCGCCTCAGGTCATCTATATCCACAGTTGAGTTGTATACGATTGCCACTACTTGTGCTTGTTTTTGTTTGTTTGTGTGTTTGTTTGTTTTTTTTCTCTGCTTGTCTGCTTTCAGGTGCTCCTGGTGGCGCTAAGGCTGGATTCGCAACAGAGACCATGGGTTATTGTCTGTTTTGTTTTTTTACAGGTGTAGCAGCTGGTTGTCTGGTTTTTGTTTCTATTTTTGTTCTGTTTCCTCTTCTTTCCTCTTCTTCTTTCCTTGTCCCCCGTTCCGGTTCAGTTCTATCACATGTTATATATTGTAAACAGAAATAAATAAATGGGCATCAAGGGGAGCTTTACATTTGTAAAACTTCCCTTGGCAAAGAAAATCTGTTTGGCATAAAAGTATTCACAATTCTGCTGCCATAATGCTGAACAGAACAAGGGAAAAAAAAGTGAAGGAATTCATTTTACAGCAAAATCCTGAATCGTGCATAACTCCTCATAAGGAGTGTATTGCTCAAAACATAAGTGTGGTTCTTTCTCATACAAGGTTATAAAAAGAAGTTTATACTTGAAACCAGCTTAGACATGGATAAATAAGAAGGACAAAGCAGTTTTAACTTGGTTTGAGTGAAGCAATTCATTTTATGGCAATATCTGAAATCTTGACTATCTCCTTAAAATAAAGCGAATTTCGGATTCCAGAAGAACAAGTGTGGTTCTTTCTCATAGAAGGTAATATAAAGAAGTCTATACTTGAAACCAGCGTAGACATGGATAAATAAGAAGGACAAAGCAGTTTTAACTTGGTTTAAGTGAAGGAATTGATTTTACAGCAAAATCCTAAATCGTGCATAACTCCTCATAAGGAGTGTATTGCTCAAACATAAGTGTGGTTCTTTCTCATACAAGGTTATAATAATAAGTTTATGTTTGAAACGAGCTTAAGCGTGGACAAATATGAAGGACAAAGCAGTTTTAACTTGGTTTGAGTGAAGCAATTCATTTTATGGCAATATCTAAAATCTTGACTATCTCCTTAAAAGAAAACGAATTTCGGATTCCAGAAGAACAAGTGTGGTTCTTTCTCATAGAAGGTAATATAAAGAAGTTTATACTTGAAACCAGCTTAGCAGAGTCCCTCCATCTTTCCTCTTCTATGATTCAAGCAAAAGTGTTTTTACTCTGGTACTAGTCTTTCCCATAATATTAACTGGTGAGAAGCACCTTTTATGTTCCTTCCCATAACAAGGAATGGGGAGAGAAGCACCTTTTCCCATAACATTGTGTGATCAGCAAGCATAAACAACATAAATAGCTGGAGCACCATTTTGTCGGGAGACAACTCTGAGCGATCTTCCCGACAGGTTGTGTGGATTTGTGCGGACTTGTCTCTATCTTGCAAGAAATAAATGTTTTGTGTTTATCGTATCCAGCGACTCTGAGCCTAATTTTAAGAGAATTTTTCTAACATAATGGTCCTTCGAGCCGGATTCTAAGTCCTTTCCACCTTCCAGAAACCGTGCACGGGGGAGTCCAGGATTCCTAACTGAAGTCCTCTCAGCACAGTTTCTGATAGAGGCCGGCTGCCACTGGCTGGAGGAAAGGTGACAGGATCTATTTTTGAATCAGTGGACAGACTCGCTGGATTCTTCGTTGTTTAACTTACCAGTGGATTTATGGTAAGGAACCCTTTGTATTACTATTGTTGGTTGGAAATAGTGTGATTATTAGGGAAATATTTGATTAATTAACTAGCAATTGATGGAAAACTGGAGACCTTTAAATAGATTGAGTCGTTGCTATTTTCCTAAGAATATACTATTTCGAATGCAACCTAGTAAAGAAGCCTTTTAACTGGTAACTGTGTAAAAGTTATGTTGGATCACTCACAAATGAAGCAGTCAGAAAAAGTAAGCCTTTTAACTGGTAACCGTGTGTAGGTTGTGTTGGATTAACCCATAAAAGAAGCAGTCAGAAAAGGTCATCCTTTTAACTGGTAACTGTGTATAGGATTAACCCATAAAAACCTAATTAGCGGTCAGAAAAGGTCATCTTTTTAACTGGTAACTGTGTGTAAATTTTGCTGGATCAACCCATAAAAGAAGCAGTCAGAAAAGGTCAGCTTTTTAACTGGTAACTGTGTATAGGATTAACCCATGAAAACATAATAGCAGTCAGAAAAGGTGAAGCAAAGGAAAAAAGCCTTTTAACTGGTAACTGTATGTTGTATTGGATAACCCACAAATGAAACGGTCAGAAAAGGTTAGCCTTTTAACTGGTAAACATGTGTAGTGGTGGGATTAACCAAGGACAACAAAAATGCAGTCAGAAAAGGTTAGTCCATAGTCTGTGTGAGAAGACTACAGGAATAAATAACTCCGCGCCGCGTGTTAGAAACAGAATCTTTCTTAAGAGAGTTTGCGATGAAAGATCGCAAGTTTTAAATCCATGTTAGTTTTTGTTAGTGTTATACGTCTGATCGTTTGTTTGTTAAATGGCCTGATTGTTGAATCGTTTGTTTGTGAAATTAATTTG
>NW_027325546.1:0-63813 GCF_036924035.1 Leuresthes tenuis | reverse complement strand
ATCGCGAATACAAGCGGCCGAAATGGGTTTCCTCCGCAGGGTGTCTGGGCTCTCCCTTAGAGATAGGGTGAGAAGCTCAGTCATCCGGGAGGGGCTCGGAGTAGAACCGCTGCTCCTCCGCATTGAGAGGAGTCAGATGAGGTGGCTCGGGCATCTGGTTAGGATGCCCCCTGGGCGCCTCCCTGGGGAGGTGTTCCGGGCACGTCGCACTGGGAGGAGACCCCGGGGGAGACCCAGGACACGTTGGAGAGACTATGTCTCTCGGCTGGCCTGGGAACGCCTCGGGGTCCCCCCGGAAGAGCTGGAGGAAGTGGCCGGGGACAGAGACGTCTGGGTTTCTCTGCTCAAGCTGCTGCCCCCACGCAGATGATGGATGGATGGATGGATATATCCTCCACCAACCAGACTTACAACCCCCGACTAGGGTAGCAGAATTTCTAAGCATCTGTACCCCAAAACTACTATCAAAAATATATAAATTATTGTCTAAGATAGATGACACAATGTCTCTTCCATCCTCAAAATGGGAGGCAGATTTATCCATCAGTTCTGGTCATAGCTTCTAACCACAAATATGTTTGAACACCTTCATAAAGACTCGAAATCCTAATTTACAGCTCATACAATACAAAATCCTTCATAGAACACACTATACAGGACAAAAAATGTTCAGGATGGGTCTAACACACTCAAACATCTGCTCACATTGCACAGATAACACACCTGATGATTATGCACACGCTTTGTGGTTTTCTGCGCCTGTCCAGAAGTTCTGGCTTGAAGTCTGTGAGGACCTATCAACATGGCTAAAGTGTAGCATCCCTGCATGCCCCACACTGTGCATACTGGGTGACTTAGACAACATCAACATGGAAATTAACTCAGCACACATGGTTGTCACAGTGTTATGTATCGCAAAGAAAACTATTCTCATGAACTGGAAAGCGAAGAACAATCTGTGTATTAACCAGTTTAGAAATTTTCTTTTAGATTATATTAGCATGGAAACAATGTCTGCCTCCTCAAAACATCAATTGGCTGAATTTCATTCTCTCTGGTCCCCTCTGATTAGTTTTATCACATAGTGGTGGTGGTGGGTTGCTGGGTGATGGTGGGTCTCAGGCCCGGGCTGCTGCGACTGGTGTGACCGGGTGGTTTGTTTGTTTGTTTTTTGATGTTGTTTGTTTGTTTTTTGTAGAGGTCCTCCTGGGTGGGGTTGGGTTGAGTGGGGTGGGGCGGGATGGGTACCTTCTGGGGGTACAGTAGCTCCCGGAATATGGTCGCTGCAGGCCCCGAGCCTGGTGGACATCAGGCCCTCCTGCCCATTGTTGGCTCCCAGGTAGCGGGGATGCCTATTGCAGCCAGTCCCTGGCTGCCCTCTCTGGGGGAGAGTAGCTCCCCCGGTATATATCCCCATACCCCTCTCCCTTCTGGCTCCTGTACACAGCACACACTCACACATGAAGGGTTTTGGGGGCGTGTGTGCTCGGTGGGGTGTAGTGGATGGGGCCACGTAGGTGGTCCCCTTTGGTTGCACTCTGCAGTTCCCTGCCCGTTTTAATTACACCTTAGACATTACTACTTATCAAACACACTCACACACACACATTAGGTCTTGGGGGGTGGTTACACTGAGTGGCATCTGGTGGGCGGGGCTCTTTGGGTATGTAGGCTGCCCAGAGTGCCGCGCTCCCAGTTCTACAAGTTTGGCTGCCCCTCAATTTTAATTGCTCACTATTAGAAAATATTGAAGAGCCAGAAGGGTGAGGGGAGGGGTCTTCTTCGCACACCCCTGCTTCCTGTTGTCTGCTCGGGGCAGGAGGGGCCAGGAGGATTAATTAATTGTTCTGCTGGTTCGGGGTCTGTGGTGGCTGGGGGGTTGCTGGCCTCTTGGTGTGCCCGCTGCACTACACCCCAGCAGAGTCGAGGGAGGTAGGATGTGTGGATGTGTGGATGTATGGGACGTGAAAGTGTGTGTGGTAATGATTGGGCCTGGATCTGGGACTTGCTGTCGCCTGGCCTGCCTGTGTTTCTCCCGATGGGGCATCAGCGTTGCCTCTCCCCACTGCTCGCGACTTCACCCACTTGTGGGCACGTCTTGACTCCGAGGGCACTTGGCCAGGGGCGCTGGGGCAGGCGCTGAACCACTTTGTGGCTGTCTGGGGCGCTTGGCCCTCCTGGGTATTGGGTGGGGCCTCTGCCGGGGGGTTTGGGGGCGCTCGGGCTCCTGGGGCCCAGGTCCAGTGCACGGCCCATGTCTGGGCGGCTGGGGCCTGGCGGGGTCGGTGGGCTGTTGCCCCTGGTTCCCGGAGTGCCTCTGCCCTATGCTTATGGGGGCTCTTTCCGGGGGCTTCCTCTGCAGTCTTCTGGGTGGATGCGTGGTTGCCCCTGCGGTGGGCTGCCTGGGTTCTGTGCTCTGTGGGGGCTGCTGGTGGCCTGGGTCTTGTGGCCCTCTCTGCCTGCTTCTGATCGCTTGGGGGGGGGGGCTGTGGATTGTGGCCCTGTACGCTTATACACTCATAACTAAGCACGGTTATCAAGTAGGTCCTGTGCCATGGGTGTTGCATGTTCTCACACACACACACACACATTCATTAGTCCAGTAGCATGGTCACTAAGCAGTTGATGTATTATCATGTCGTCTCAGGTCATCTATATCCACAGCTGTGTTGTATGCGATTGCCGCTTCTTGTGCTTGTTTTTGTTTGTTTGTGTGTTTGTTTTTTCTCTGCTTGTCTGCTTTCAGGTGCTCCTGGTGGCGCTAAGGCTGGATTCCCCTCATAGGCCATGGATTGTTGTCTGTTTTGTTTTTTACAGGTGTAGCAGCTGGTTGTCTGGTTTTTGTTTCTATTTTTGTTCTGTTTCCTCTTCTTTCCTCTTCTTCTTTCCTTGTCCCCCGGTCCGGTTCAGTTCAGTTCATGTCATATATTGTAAACAGAAATAAATAAATGGGCATCAAGGGGAGCTTTACATTTATAAAACTTCCCTTGGCAAAACAAATCTGTTTGGCATCAAAGGTATTCAGACTACAATTCTTCTGACATAATGCTGAACAGGACAAGGGGAAAAAAAAGTAAAGAAGACAGTTCTGCCGAAAGCCAGGGATAGACCTGTTCTAAGTTCTATACTTTTTAAAAGGGGCGTGTTTATCAACTATGGAATTAGAAGATTTACAAAAATGGTCAAGTGCTAGATCTTCATCTGGGATTTTAACAGTGTCATATAACTATTCAACAGATCAGTTAAAAAAAAGCCTGCTCATGGAGATGTTTCAGGATCTGGATACCAAGCGTGGACCTAATGTTTTCATTTTTGCAATTCTGATACAGGCTATTGAGCAGTGATAACTAACACCAAGTTCAGATACTGCGGATTTTCTACCTTTGATTTGTTAAGATTGAGCCAATCAGGGACAACCTTGAAGGATCTCTTTGGTTTTGTAGGATCTGTAATTACCTGAGAAAGGTTGATATTGGTACACACCTTTTTTAAATGATCAGAGGCAGAGTTCAACTTGTTTAAATTAAAATTGCCACACAGAGATTGGGTTTAGGCCACATGCACACAGAATGACATCAACAAATATAAGAAATATTAAACATTTACACATAGATTTTTGAATATATGTAGAGGAATGATACTTTGAAATGTGCTCATTGCGGAGTTATGATCAGTTGAGTAATGAAGGTTGAACTATTCTGGGAAAGTTCTATTCCCAGCATCATGATGGACACTCCTGATATAGAAGGTTTCGCTAACGCATTGGAATTGTTTTACTATTTTCATATGCATGTGCAATGAAGAATTGCTTGCTGCTGATAAATGCAAAGAAGAACAGCTTACACATAGATGCTCACATATAGGCTGCTGAATGCAATGAAGACCTGCTTATCAAGTAAAGTTCAATGTCAATGTGTAATATTCAATTAGGATTTGCAAAACAGTGAAGTTAAACAATGAATGGGTCCATAGTCGGTATGAGAAGACTACAGGAATATTTACCTGGGTGTACGTTCAAACAGAGATGAGAAAATTGCGATAAATAATTGTTTGTTTGTTTGTTAGTATGTATAGGAATGTTATGTGTATAAACTGTGTTGAGTTATAGTTACTCAGTAGTGTCTCAGTGAAACAACCGACGGGGGAAGCCTTGCGGTGACAACAAAAGCAGTGTTTTACTGATCAGTCAAGTTGCTCCAGTGTACTCCATACAAACTGGTTGGCTACTGAAGGGATAGAAAATGGGGAATACTTGTTTTAAAGCAAACAAGGAATTAGATGGGAAAAATACATGTTTTAACGGGACCCAGACAATATTAAATACTCAGACAGATGGGAGAAGAAGTGTAGTTTTGTAGGAAATCACAAAATTATTACATAGAATTAGTGAAATCAATTGAAGAATGCCTTTCTGAAGAGCTGTTTACCACAGATGAGCAGCTTTGCGACCAAGCACATTGTAGATCGCTTTACTGCCAAAATGATCTAATTTAATGGATTGGTTTAGACATGCATAACAGCATTTTAAGAACAAAGAGAGAAACAAAAAGGGACAACGCTTCATGGTGGAAGGGGATGTATAAATAACTGTGTATATGATGAAGGGGGTGGCAACACCCATTCCGAAATCCCGCCATTCCGACATCCCGCTATTCCGACATCCCACCATTCCGACATACCACCATTCCGACATACCACCATTCCGACATGCAAACGTCCCCCCATTCCGACATCCCACCATTGCGACATCCCGCTATTCTGACGTTCAAATGTCCCACCATTCCGACAAGGCTTTCCGTATAAGGAAATGTGTGTTACTCAACAGGTGAGTCCCTTCTTTCTGTTCATGCAATTTATATGTTTAACACATGTTTAGAGACAAGCGTTATTAAAAACACAAAGTCTCGGCAACTGGAGGAGGAGAAGCAGTCCGCGGTGGTTTTCAATCACACACTCCAATGCCACTTGTTTCAACTTCCGAAAATTTAATCCAGGAAAAAAAGGCTTACAAACATGGACCAAAACGGCTCCATAACACGCACAAGAATCCAAAAGAAACGAAAGTTAACTAAAAGAAAGCAAATAAACAGTATGAAGTGGTCAAAATTGGTTTTACGCATGCCTATTTGCGTCTGGCACATGCGTCTTCGGGCTCTCCCACGTTGGTTTGTGGATGAAAGCTATATGTTCAGCTGTAATGTCATGTAAAAACAATCTCTACATGACATTTACTCCCAGGTGTGACCAGTTAGGTCCTTAAGATATCAACAGGCTGTATAAAGCTACAACCGTTGCGGCTGTGTGTTTGTGCCAAATGCGCAAAGACCATCCGCGCTTCCCAAAATTGGAGTGAGTACTCATAAATCACGTGAATAACATGAATAAACGTTTTTACTGAATTTTGTTGTGTTTTATACGTTCTATGCTGTCATTTCTCTCTTCTCCTATTGGCAAGGCAAGGCAGAGTGCTCGCAACTGTGTCCTGTGCAGTAGCCGTGATATCTGTAATTGCAATTATTACTTTTGCATATGATGACAGCGTGCAAAAGACGCATGGGCTCTGTGGATAGCTCCGCTCCAGCTGGCTGCTGTGACAGCTCACTGACACTGTATTTCTGCTTAATCAGTTTCAGTCTCGCCAGAGTTACATTAATATCTGTATTTTTATATTTGAAATTCAGGGGATTTTGATAATAGATTATTAAAGTTTGTTTGCGAGGCTGTGGCCTCTGCATGTGCAAAGCTTGTGCGACAAACTTTAGGGCGTATTTGCGCCGGCATATCATTAGTGCAAAATGTTTTGGGTAAAAAATAGGCTATTAAAAGGAACTGTCGGAATGTTAAAAAAAAACAAAAAACATTCCGCCATTCCGACCATAGGAGGAAAAAAGTGTCGGAATGGTGGGACGTTTGATAAAAAATTAAGTGTCGCCATTCCGACAATTGGAGACCCATGTCGGAATGGCGAGATGTCGGAATGGCAGCATGTAACCATGATGAAGGAGAGACCATTTGAGCAGCACAGCCATTTTGCAGCACAGGGACAGCAGTCCAAGTTACAGGATCTCCCACGTGGTATCACCTGTCACATTGTGTCAAGGCATCAAAAGAAGAAAAAATCACCAAACTCAAGGACAAAAAGACAAAGACTCCGGTGAACGAAGACAGAGGACTGACAAACCAGAAATACAAAAGGATTCTCGATATCAAGATCCAGAAGAAGAGGCTAACAATGCCACGAACACTTACGATGCTGGGAATGATGCCAGCAATGAACAGAGAAGAAGATTCAGTGTCATCAATCTGCATTACGTGCCTCTAATGAGGGGGTGAATATAGAATCCTCAACGATTACAACGTCTCTGGGAACTGTGACAACAACAAGGTTTAAACCATTTTGATATATATTGTAACCTATTGTCTAAGGAATAGTGCTGAAAATGAGGTAAATCTAATCCACCACTGTCCTTGGTCTTCTGTAGGGTTTTTAAACTAATACGTGGTGGTTTGTTTTTCCACAGAAATTTGGAGATGCATGAATCTAGTGACTTAAACCAAGTAGCAGATGGTTTTATGGGGATCATTGAGAACAAATAGTTAACTTTTGGTAGTATCATCATTTTAATGGATGTAACTCTCCCCATAAGTGATATAGGTAAGGACTTCCAACGAGAGATCGTTCTCTACTGTCTTTAATAATTGCACATAATTTAGCTTTGTTAGCTCTGAGAGCCTGGAGGAAATGTTTATGCCTAAATATCTAATATTTCCTGACTGTAAAGTGATCGCAGGTATATTATGGACCCTACAGTTAATGGGCAGAACTGTGGTCTTAGACCAGTTGATAGAGTAGTCAGAAAGTGCTGAGAATTTATTTATGAGTGTGATCGTGTGACTGAGAGACGTCTGTGAGTTCTGAAGGAAAAGTAATACATCATCAGCATAAAGACTTATTTTATGCTCAATATTTTGGGATTAATTACTCACAAACGGGTAAGAAAAGGTAGTATTGCCAGACCATACATGATCAAAACAGGGAGCGGAGGTGGTTCAGCTGCAAGGTATGAATGTCTGACTATAGTTTGTAAAAAGCGGGTAAGATAAGGTGCGAATGCCCGACAATGTATGATCAAAAGAGGGAGCGGAGGTTTTCGGCTGCAAGAAGGTCTGAATGTCCACCCAAAATTCCTGAAAAATGGGTAAAAAAAGGGTGCGAATGCCAAACCATACATCATCAAAAGCAGGAGTGGATGTGTTCGGCTACAAGAAGATTTGAATGTCCATCAATAATTGCTTTAAAACATGAAAGAAAATTTTCGAATATCAAACCGCACATGATCATAAGCGGGAGAGGAGTTGTTCAGCTGCAAGAAGGTGTGAATGTCCACCCATAATTACTGAAAAATGGGTAAGAAAAGGTGAAAATGCCCAACCATACATCATCAAAAGCAGGAGTGGATGTGTTCGGCTACAAGAAGATTTGAATGTCCGACCATAGTTTGTAAAAAGCGGGTAAGAAAAGGTTCGAATGCCCGAACATACACCATCAAAAGAGGGAGCGGAGGTGTTCCGCTGTAAGAAGGTGTAAATGTCCGACCATAGTTGGTAAAAAGCGGGTAAGAAAAGGTTAAAATACCCGACTGTACACAATCAATAGCGGGAGCGGAGTTGTTTGGCTACAAGAAGGTGTGAAAGTCCGACCACGGTTTGTAAAAAGCGGGTAAGAAAAGGTTCGAATGCCCGAATATATACCATCAAAAGTGGAAGTGGATGTGTTCGGCTGCAAGAAGGTGTGAACGTCCGACCAACGTTTGTAAAAAGCAGTTAAGAAAAGGTTCGAATATCCAACCAAACATAATCAAAAGCGGGAGCAGAGCTGTTCGACTGCAAGTAGGTGTGAATGTCAGATCATAATTTGCAAAAAGCTGATGAGAAAGGGTGAGAATGCCCGGCTATACACCATCAAATGCGGGAGCGGAAGTGTTCGGCTGTGAGTAGGTGTGAATGTCCGACCATAATTGCTGAAAAATGTGTTAGAAGAGACTAGAATGCCGGACAATACATAATCAAATGCGGGAGCAGAGTTGTTCGGCTGTGAGTAGGTGTGAATCTCCGAGCATAGTTTGTAAAAAGGGGGTAAGAATAGGTTCGAATGCCCGAACATACACTATCAAAACAGGGAGCTGAGGTGGCTCAGCTGCAAGGTGTGAATGTCTGACTATAGTTTGTAAATAAGGTGCGAATGCCCAACAATGTATAATCAAAAGAGGGAGCGGAGGTTTTCGGCTACAAGAAGGTTTGAATGTCCGACCATAGTTTGTAAAAAGCGGGTAAGAAAAGGTTCAAATGCCTGACTATACACCATCAAAAGCGGGAGCAGAGGTGTTCCGCTGTAAGACGGTGTGAATGTCCGACCATATTTGGTAAAAAGCGGGTAAGAAAAGGTTAAAATACCCGACTGTACACAATCAATAGCGGGAGAGGAGGTGTTCAGCTGCAAGAAGGTGTGAATGTCCACCCATAATTACTGAAAAATGGGTAAGAAAAGGTGCGAATGCCCAACCATACATTATCAAAAGCAGGTGTGAATGTCAGATCAAAATTTGCAAAAAGCTGATGAGAAAGGGTGAGAATGCCCGACTATACACCATCAAATGCGGGAGCGGAGTTGTTCGGCTGTGAGTAAGTGTGAATGTCCGACCATAATTGCTGAAAAATGTGTTAGAAAAGGTAAGAATGCCGGTCCATACATCATCAAAAGCGGGAGAGGTGGTGTTCGGCTGCAAGTAGGTGTGAATGTCCAGCCATAATTACTAACAAACGGGTAAGAAAAGGTAGGATTGCCAGACCATACATGATCAAAACAGGGAGCGGAGGTGGTTCAGCTGCAAGAAGGTGTGAATGTCCGACTAAAGTTCAAATATATTAACAAAAGCGGGAGGAGAGGTCTTCGGATGAGAGTGGTTGAGAATTTCCAACCATAATCTATAAAATGCGGTGAAAAAAAAGGTGTGATAGAACACTAAAAGGTGGAGCGGAAGTGTTCGGCTGCAAGAAGGTGTGAATGTCCGACTATATTTGGTGAAAAGCAGGTGAAGCAAGGTCTGAATGCCCAACCTTACATCATCAAAAGCGAGATCAGAGGTGTTTGGCTGCATGAAGGCCATAGTTTGCCAAAAGCGGGTAAGCTGCGAATGACCGACTAAATATCAACAAAAGGTCTTCGGATGCAAGTGGGTGTGAATATCCCACCATACAAGTATGGTGGAGAGGAAGCTGTGAACAGCCGACCATAGTTTGCAAAAAGCGGGTGAGACAAGGTGCGAATGTCCAACCATACATGATCAAAACAGGGAGCGGAGGTGTTTGGCTGTGACAAGGTGTGAATGTCCACCCAAAATTAATGAAAATCGGGCAAAAAGTAGGTTTGAATGCCCAAGCATACATCATCAAAAGAAGGAGTGGATGTGTTTGGCTACAAGAAGGTTTGAATGTCCGACCATAGTTTGTAAAAAGCGGGTAAGAAAAGGTTCGAATGCCCAAACATACACCATCAAAAGAGGGAGCGGAGGTGTTCCGCTGTAAGAAGGTGTGAATGTCCGACCATAGTTGGTAAAAAGTGGGTAAGAAAAGGTTAAAATACCCGACTGTACACAATCAATAGGGGGAGCGGAGTTGTTCGGCTACAAGAAGGTGTGAAAGTCCAACCATGGTTTGTAAAAAGCTGGTAAGAAAAGGTTCGAATGCCCGAATATATACCATCAAAAGCGGAAGTGGAGGTTTTCGGCTGCAAGAAGGTGTGAACGTCCGACCAAAGTTTGTAAAAAGCAGTTAAGAAAGGTTCGAATATCCAACCAAACATAATCAAAAGCGGGAGCGGAGCTGTTCGACTGCAAGTAGGTGTGAATGTCCAGCCATAATTACTCACAAACGGGTAAGAAAAGGTAGTATTGCCAGACCATACATGATCAAAGCAGGGAGCTGAGGTGGTTCAGCACCAAGGTGTGAATGTTTGACTATAGTTTGTAAAAAGCGGGTAAGATAAGGTGCGAATGCCCGACAATGTATAATCAAAAGAGGGAGCAGAGGTTTTCGGCTACAAGAAGGTTTGAATGTCCGACCATAGTTTGTAAAAAGCGGGTAAGAAAAGGTTCAAATGCCTGACTATACACCATCAAAAGCGGGAGCGGAGCTGTTCCGCTGTAAGACGGTGTGAATGTCCGACCATAGTTGGTAAAAAGCGGGTAAGAAAATGTTAAAATACCCGACTGTACACAATCAATAGCGGGAGTGGATGTGTTCGGCTACAAGAAGGTTTGAATGTCCGAGCATAGTTTGTAAAAAGCGGGTAAGAAAAGGTTCGAATGCCCGAATATATACCATCAAAAGCGGAAGTGGAGGTGTTCGGCTGCAAGAAGGTGTGAACGTCCGACCAAAGTTTGTAAAAAGCGGGTAAGAAAAGGTTCGAATGCCCGAACATACACCATCAAAAGAGGGAGCGGAGGTGTTCCGCTGTAAGAAGGTGTAAATGTCCGACCATAGTTGGTAAAAAGCGGGTAAGAAAAGGTTAAAATACCCGACTGTACACAATCAATAGCGGGAGCGGAGTTGTTTGGCTACAAGAAGGTGTGAAAGTCCGACCACGGTTTGTAAAAAGCGGGTAAGAAAAGGTTCGAATGCCCGAATATATACCATCAAAAGTGGAAGTGGATGTGTTCGGCTGCAAGAAGGTGTGAACGTCCGACCAACGTTTGTAAAAAGCAGTTAAGAAAAGGTTCGAATATCCAACCAAACATAATCAAAAGCGGGAGCAGAGCTGTTCGACTGCAAGTAGGTGTGAATGTCAGATCATAATTTGCAAAAAGCTGATGAGAAAGGGTGAGAATGCCCGGCTATACACCATCAAATGCGGGAGCGGAAGTGTTCGGCTGTGAGTAGGTGTGAATGTCCGACCATAATTGCTGAAAAATGTGTTAGAAGAGACTAGAATGCCGGACAATACATAATCAAATGCGGGAGCAGAGTTGTTCGGCTGTGAGTAGGTGTGAATCTCCGAGCATAGTTTGTAAAAAGGGGGTAAGAATAGGTTCGAATGCCCGAACATACACTATCAAAACAGGGAGCTGAGGTGGCTCAGCTGCAAGGTGTGAATGTCTGACTATAGTTTGTAAATAAGGTGCGAATGCCCAACAATGTATAATCAAAAGAGGGAGCGGAGGTTTTCGGCTACAAGAAGGTTTGAATGTCCGACCATAGTTTGTAAAAAGCGGGTAAGAAAAGGTTCAAATGCCTGACTATACACCATCAAAAGCGGGAGCAGAGGTGTTCCGCTGTAAGACGGTGTGAATGTCCGACCATATTTGGTAAAAAGCGGGTAAGAAAAGGTTAAAATACCCGACTGTACACAATCAATAGCGGGAGAGGAGGTGTTCAGCTGCAAGAAGGTGTGAATGTCCACCCATAATTACTGAAAAATGGGTAAGAAAAGGTGCGAATGCCCAACCATACATTATCAAAAGCAGGTGTGAATGTCAGATCAAAATTTGCAAAAAGCTGATGAGAAAGGGTGAGAATGCCCGACTATACACCATCAAATGCGGGAGCGGAGTTGTTCGGCTGTGAGTAAGTGTGAATGTCCGACCATAATTGCTGAAAAATGTGTTAGAAAAGGTAAGAATGCCGGTCCATACATCATCAAAAGCGGGAGAGGTGGTGTTCGGCTGCAAGTAGGTGTGAATGTCCAGCCATAATTACTAACAAACGGGTAAGAAAAGGTAGGATTGCCAGACCATACATGATCAAAACAGGGAGCGGAGGTGGTTCAGCTGCAAGAAGGTGTGAATGTCCGACTAAAGTTCAAATATATTAACAAAAGCGGGAGGAGAGGTCTTCGGATGAGAGTGGTTGAGAATTTCCAACCATAATCTATAAAATGCGGTGAAAAAAAAGGTGTGATAGAACACTAAAAGGTGGAGCGGAAGTGTTCGGCTGCAAGAAGGTGTGAATGTCCGACTATATTTGGTGAAAAGCAGGTGAAGCAAGGTCTGAATGCCCAACCTTACATCATCAAAAGCGAGATCAGAGGTGTTTGGCTGCATGAAGGCCATAGTTTGCCAAAAGCGGGTAAGCTGCGAATGACCGACTAAATATCAACAAAAGGTCTTCGGATGCAAGTGGGTGTGAATATCCCACCATACAAGTATGGTGGAGAGGAAGCTGTGAACAGCCGACCATAGTTTGCAAAAAGCGGGTGAGACAAGGTGCGAATGTCCAACCATACATGATCAAAACAGGGAGCGGAGGTGTTTGGCTGTGACAAGGTGTGAATGTCCACCCAAAATTAATGAAAATCGGGCAAAAAGTAGGTTTGAATGCCCAAGCATACATCATCAAAAGAAGGAGTGGATGTGTTTGGCTACAAGAAGGTTTGAATGTCCGACCATAGTTTGTAAAAAGCGGGTAAGAAAAGGTTCGAATGCCCAAACATACACCATCAAAAGAAGGAGCGGAGGTGTTCCGCTGTAAGAAGGTGTGAATGTCCGACCATAGTTGGTAAAAAGTGGGTAAGAAAAGGTTAAAATACCCGACTGTACACAATCAATAGGGGGAGCGGAGTTGTTCGGCTACAAGAAGGTGTGAAAGTCCAACCATGGTTTGTAAAAAGCTGGTAAGAAAAGGTTCGAATGCCCGAATATATACCATCAAAAGCGGAAGTGGAGGTTTTCGGCTGCAAGAAGGTGTGAACGTCCGACCAAAGTTTGTAAAAAGCAGTTAAGAAAGGTTCGAATATCCAACCAAACATAATCAAAAGCGGGAGCGGAGCTGTTCGACTGCAAGTAGGTGTGAATGTCCAGCCATAATTACTCACAAACGGGTAAGAAAAGGTAGTATTGCCAGACCATACATGATCAAAGCAGGGAGCTGAGGTGGTTCAGCACCAAGGTGTGAATGTCTGACTATAGTTTGTAAAAAGCGGGTAAGATAAGGTGCGAATGCCCGACAATGTATAATCAAAAGAGGGAGCAGAGGTTTTCGGCTACAAGAAGGTTTGAATGTCCGACCATAGTTTGTAAAAAGCGGGTAAGAAAAGGTTCAAATGCCTGACTATACACCATCAAAAGCGGGAGCGGAGATGTTCCGCTGTAAGACGGTGTGAATGTCCGACCATAGTTGGTAAAAAGCGGGTAAGAAAATGTTAAAATACCCGACTGTACACAATCAATAGCGGGAGTGGATGTGTTCGGCTACAAGAAGGTTTGAATGTCCGAGCATAGTTTGTAAAAAGCGGGTAAGAAAAGGTTCGAATGCCCAAACATACACCATCAAAAGAGGGAGCGGAGGTGTTCCGCTGTAAGAAGGTGTGAATGTCCGACCATAGTTGGTAAAAAGTGGGTAAGAAAAGGTTAAAATACCCGACTGTACACAATCAAAAGGGGGAGCGGAGTTGTTCGGCTACAAGAAGGTGTGAAAGTCCAACCATGGTTTGTAAAAAGCTGGTAAGAAAAGGTTCGAATGCCCGAATATATACCATCAAAAGCGGAAGTGGAGGTGTTCGGCTGCAAGAAGGTGTGAACGTCCGACCAAAGTTTGTAAAAAGCAGTTAAGAAAAGGTTCGAATATCCAACCAAACATAATCAAAAGCGGGAGCGGAGCTGTTCGACTGCAAGTAGGTGTGAATGTCCAGCCATAATTACTCACAAACGGGTAAGAAAAGGTAGTATTGCCAGACCATACATGATCAAAGCAGGGAGCTGAGGTGGTTCAGCACCAAGGTGTGAATGTCTGACTATAGTTTGTAAAAAGCGGGTAAGATAAGGTGCGAATGCCCGACAATGTATAATCAAAAGAGGGAGCAGAGGTTTTCGGCTACAAGAAGGTTTGAATGTCCCACCATAGTTTGTAAAAAGCGGGTAAGAAAAGGTTCAAATGCCTGACTATACACCATCAAAAGCGGGAGCGGAGATGTTCCGCTGTAAGACGGTGTGAATGTCCGACCATAGATGGTAAAAAGCGGGTAAGAAAATGTTAAAATACCCGACTGTACACAATCAATAGCGGGAGTGGATGTGTTTGGCTACAAGAAGGTTTGAATGTCCGAGCATAGTTTGTAAAAAGCGGGTAAGAAAAGGTTCGAATGCCCAAACATACACCATCAAAAGAGGGAGCGGAGGTGTTCCGCTGTAAGAAGGTGTGAATGTCCGACCATAGTTGGTAAAAAGTGGGTAAGAAAAGGTTAAAATACCCGACTGTACACAATCAATAGGGGGAGCGGAGTTGTTCGGCTACAAGAAGGTGTGAAAGTCCAACCATGGTTTGTAAAAAGCTGGTAAGAAAAGGTTCGAATGCCCGAATATATACCATCAAAAGCGGAAGTGGAGGTGTTCGGCTGCAAGAAGGTGTGAACGTCCGACCAAAGTTTGTAAAAAGCAGTTAAGAAAAGGTTCGAATATCCAACCAAACATAATCAAAAGCGGGAGCAGAGCTGTTCCGCTGTAAGACGGTGTGAATGTCCGACCATATTTGGTAAAAAGCGGGTAAGAAAAGGTTAAAATACCCGACTGTACACAATCAATAGCGGGAGAGGAGGTGTTCAGCTGCAAGAAGGTGTGAATGTCCACCCATAATTACTGAAAAATGGGTAAGAAAAGGTGCGAATGCCCAACCATACATTATCAAAAGCAGGTGTGAATGTCAGATCATAATTTGCAAAAAGCTGATGAGAAAGGGTGAGAATGCCCGACTATACACCATCAAATGCGGGAGCGGAGTTGTTCGGCTGTGAGTAAGTGTGAATGTCCGACCATAATTGCTGAAAAATGTGTTAGAAAAGGTAAGAATGCCGGTCCATACATCATCAAAAGCGGGAGAGGTGGTGTTCGGCTGCAAGTAGGTGTGAATGTCCAGCCATAATTACTAACAAACGGGTAAGAAAAGGTAGGATTGCCAGACCATACATGATCAAAACAGGGAGCGGAGGTGGTTCAGCTGCAAGAAGGTGTGAATGTCCGACTAAAGTTCAAATATATTAACAAAAGCGGGAGGAGAGGTCTTCGGATGAGAGTGGTTGAGAATTTCCAACCATAATCTATAAAATGCGGTGAAAAAAAAGGTGTGATAGAACACTAAAAGGTGGAGCGGAAGTGTTCGGCTGCAAGAAGGTGTGAATGTCCGACTATATTTGGTGAAAAGCAGGTGAAGCAAGGTCTGAATGCCCAACCTTACATCATCAAAAGCGAGATCAGAGGTGTTTGGCTGCATGAAGGCCATAGTTTGCCAAAAGCGGGTAAGCTGCGAATGACCGACTAAATATCAACAAAAGGTCTTCGGATGCAAGTGGGTGTGAATATCCCACCATACAAGTATGGTGGAGAGGAAGCTGTGAACAGCCGACCATAGTTTGCAAAAAAGGGTGAGACAAGGTGCGAATGTCCAACCATACATGATCAAAACAGGGAGCGGAGGTGTTTGGCTGTGACAAGGTGTGAATGTCCACCCAAAATTAATGAAAATCGGGCAAAAAGTAGGTTTGAATGCCCAAGCATACATCATCAAAAGAAGGAGTGGATGTGTTCGGCTACAAGAAGGTTTGAATGTCCGACCATAGTTTGTAAAAAGCGGGTAAGAAAAGGTTCGAATGCCCAAACATACACCATCAAAAGAGGGAGCGGAGGTGTTCCGCTGTAAGAAGGTGTGAATGTCCGACCATAGTTGGTAAAAAGTGGGTAAGAAAAGGTTAAAATACTCGACTGTACACAATCAATAGGGGGAGCGGAGTTGTTCGGCTACAAGAAGGTGTGAAAGTCCAACCATGGTTTGTAAAAAGCTGGTAAGAAAAGGTTCGAATGCCCGAATATATACCATCAAAAGCGGAAGTGGAGGTTTTCGGCTGCAAGAAGGTGTGAACGTCCGACCAAAGTTTGTAAAAAGCAGTTAAGAAAGGTTCGAATATCCAACCAAACATAATCAAAAGCGGGAGCGGAGCTGTTCGACTGCAAGTAGGTGTGAATGTCCAGCCATAATTACTCACAAACGGGTAAGAAAAGGTAGTATTGCCAGACCATACATGATCAAAGCAGGGAGCTGAGGTGGTTCAGCACCAAGGTGTGAATGTCTGACTATAGTTTGTAAAAAGCGGGTAAGATAAGGTGCGAATGCCCGACAATGTATAATCAAAAGAGGGAGCAGAGGTTTTCGGCTACAAGAAGGTTTCAATGTCCGACCATAGTTTGTAAAAAGCGGGTAAGAAAAGGTTCAAATGCCTGACTATACACCATCAAAAGCGGGAGCGGAGATGTTCCGCTGTAAGACGGTGTGAATGTCCGACCATAGTTGGTAAAAAGCGGGTAAGAAAATGTTAAAATACCCGACTGTACACAATCAATAGCGGGAGTGGATGTGTTCGGCTACAAGAAGGTTTGAATGTCCGAGCATAGTTTGTAAAAAGCGGGTAAGAAAAGGTTCGAATGCCCAAACATACACCATCAAAAGAGGGAGCGGAGGTGTTCCGCTGTAAGAAGGTGTGAATGTCCGACCATAGTTGGTAAAAAGTGGGTAAGAAAAGGTTAAAATACCCGACTGTACACAATCAATAGGGGGAGCGGAGTTGTTCGGCTACAAGAAGGTGTGAAAGTCCAACCATGGTTTGTAAAAAGCTGGTAAGAAAAGGTTCGAATGCCCGAATATATACCATCAAAAGCGGAAGTGGAGGTGTTCGGCTGCAAGAAGGTGTGAACGTCCGACCAAAGTTTGTAAAAAGCAGTTAAGAAAAGGTTCGAATATCCAACCAAACATAATCAAAAGCGGGAGCAGAGCTGTTCGACTGCAAGTAGGTGTGAATGTCCAGCCATAATTACTCACAAACGAGTAAGAAAAGGTAGTATTGCCAGACCATACATGATCAAAACAGGGAGCTGAGGTGGTTCAGCACCAAGGTGTGAATGTCTGACTATAGTTTGTAAAAAGCGGGTAAGATAAGGTGCGAATGCCCGACAATGTATAATCAAAAGAGGGAGCAGAGGTTTTTTGCTACAAGAAGGTTTGAATGTCCGACCATAGTTTGTAAAAAGCGGGTAAGAAAAGGTTCAAATGCCTGACTATACACCATCAAAAGCGGGAGCGGAGATGTTCCGCTGTAAGACGGTGTGAATGTCCGACCATAGTTGGTAAAAAGCGGGTAAGAAAAGGTTAAAATACCCGACTGTACACAATCAATAGCGGGAGCGGAGTTGTTCGGCTACAAGAAGGTGTGAAAGTCCAACCGTCGTTTGTAAAAAGCTGGTAAGAAAAGGTTCGAATGCCCGAATATATACCATCAAAAGCGGAAGCGGAGGTGTTCGGCTGCAAGAAGGTGTGAACGTCCGACCAAAGTTGGCAAAAAGCAGTAAAGAAAAGGTTCGAATATCCAAACATAATTAAAAGCGAGAGAGATTGTGTTCAGCTGCAAGTAGGTGTGAATATCCAGCCATAATTACTCACAAACGGGTAAGAAAATGTAGTATTGCCAGACCATACATGATCAAAACAGGGAGCGGAGGTGGTTTAGCTGCAAAAAGGGGTAAATGTCCAACTAAAGTTCAAATATATTAACAAAAGCGGGAGGAGAGGTCTTCGGATTAGAGTGGTTGAAATTTCCAACCATAATCTATAAAATGCGGTGAAAAAAAAGGTGTGAAGGAATGAATTTTATAGCAAAATCCGAAATCATGCATAACTCCGCAAAAGGAACGTATTGCTCAACCAAAGGGATGCTTCTTTTCTCATTCAGGGTAATATGAGGAACTTTATGCTTGATACATTTTAGACATGGATAACTATGAAGGACAAAGCAATTTTAACTTGGTTTGAGCAAAGCAATTCATTTTATAGGAAAATCCGAAATCGTGCAGGACTCATGAAAGGAAGCTTATTCTCGGATTCCTGATCCTCCAGTGTTGCTCTTTCCTATACTGCAAAATAAAGCCTTGTTCTTTGTTGAAATCGATATAGACATTGATAAATATGAAGGACAAAGCAGTTTCCACTTTGTTTGAGTGAAGGAATTAATTTTATAGCAAAATCCCAAATCATGCAGAACGTATGAAAATAAGCTTGTTTTCGGATTCCTGATCCTTCAGTGTTGCTATTTCTTCTACTACAAAATACAATGTTGTTCTTTGTTGAAGTCAATCTAGACATTGATAAATATGAAGGACAAAGCAGTTTTAACATAGTTTGAGTAAAGGAATTCATTTTATACATAAAATCCCAAATCATGCAGAACGTATGAAAATAAGCTTATTCTCGAATTCCTGATCCTTCAGTGTTGCTCTTTCTACTACTGCAAAATACAATGTTGTTCTTTGTTGAAGTAAATCTAGACATTGATAAATATGAAGGACAAAGCAGTTTTCACTTGGTTTGAGTGAAGGAATTCATTTTATACATAAAATCCCAAATCATGCAGAACGTATGAAAAGAAGCTTATTCTCGGATTCCTGATCCTTCAGTGTTGTTTTTTCTTCTACTGCAAAATACAATGTTGTTCTTTGTTGAAGTCGATCTAGACATTGATAAATATGAAGGACAAAGCAGTTTTAACTTGGTTTGAGTGAAGGAATTCATTTTATACATAAAATCCCAAATCATGCAGAACGTATGAAAATAAGCTTGTTTTCGGATTCCTGATCCTTCAGTGTTGCTATTTCTTCTACTGCAAAATACAATGTTGTTCTTTGTTGAAGTCAATCTAGATATTGATAAATATGAAGGACAAAGCAGTTTTCACTTGGTTTGAGTGAAGGATTTGCAGCTGAAAACCTCCCGCTCCCGCTTTTGATTGTGTATAGTCGGGCTTTCGAGCCTTTTCTTACCCGGTTTTTAGAAATTATGGTTGGACATTCAGACCTTGCAGCCGAAGACCTCCACTCCCTCTTTTGATCATACATTGTCGGGCAATCGCACCTTGTCTTACCCGCTTTTTACAAACTATAGTCAGACATTCACACCTTCTTGCAGCTGAACCACCTCCGCTCCCTGTTTTGATCATGTATGGTCTGGCAATACTACCTTTTCTTACCCGTTTGTTAGTAATTATGGCTGGACATTCACACCTACTTGCAGCCGAACACCACCTCTCCCGCTTTTGATGATGTATGGACCGGCATTCTTACCTTTTCTAACACATTTTTCAGCAATTATGGTCGGAGATTCACACTTACTCACAGCCGAACAACTCCGCTCCCGCATTTGATGGTGTATAGTCGGGCATTCTCACCCTTTCTCATCAGCTTTTTGCAAATTATGATCTGACATTCACACCTGCTTTTGATAATGTATGGTTGGGCATTCGCACCTTTTCTTACCCATTTTTCAGTAATTATGGGTGGACATTCACACCTTCTTGCAGCTGAACACCTCCTCTCCCGCTATTGATTGTGTACAGTCGGGTATTTTAACCTTTTCTTACCCGCTTTTTACCAACTATGGTCGGACATTCACACCGTCTTACAGCGGAACACCTCTGCTCCCGCTTTTGATGGTGTATAGTCAGGCATTTGAACCTTTTCTTACCCGCTTTTTACAAACTATGGTCGGACAATCAAACCTTCTTGTAGCCGAAAACCTCCGCTCCCTCTTTTGATTATACATTGTTGGGCATTCGCACCTTATTTACAAACTATAGTCAGACATTCACACCTTGCAGCTGAGCCACCTCAGCTCCCTGTTTTGATAGTGTATGTTCGGGCATTCGAACCTATTCTTACCCCCTTTTTACAAACTATGCTCGGAGATTCACACCTACTCACAGCCAAACAACTCCTCTCCCGCATTTGATGATGTCTTGTCCGGCATTCTAGTCTCTTCTAACACATTTTTCAGCAATTATGGTCGGGCATTCACACCTACTCACAGCCGAACACTTCCGCTCCCGCATTTGATGGTTTGTCTCAATGATCCCCATAAAAACATCTGCTACTTGGTTTAAGTCACTAGATTCATGCATCTCCAAATTTCTGTGGAAAAACAAACCACCACGTATTAGTTTAAAAACCCTACAGAAGACCAAGGACAGTGGTGGATTAGATTTACCTCATTTTCAGCACTATTCCTTAGACAATAGGTTACAATATATACCAAAATGGTTTAAACCTTGTTGTTGTCACAGTTCCCAGAGACGTTGTAATCGTTGAGGATTCTATATTCACCCCCTCATTAGAGGCATGTAATGCAGATTGATGACACTGAATCTTCTTCTCTGTTCATTGCTGGCATCATTCCCAGCATCGTAAGTGTTCGTGGCATTGTTAGCCTCTTCTTCTGGATCTTGATATCGAGAATCCTTTTGTATTTCTGGTTTGTCAGTCCTCTGTCTTCGTTCACCGGAGTCTTTGTCTTTTTGTCCTTGAGTTTGGTGATTTTTTCTTCTTTTGATGCCTTGACACAATGTGACAGGTGATACCACGTGGGAGATCCTGTAACTTGGATTGCTGTCCCTGTGCTGCGAAATGGCTGTGCTGCTCAAATGGTCTCTCCTTCATCATGGTTACATGCTGCCATTCCGACATCTCGCCATTCTGACATGGGTCTCCAATTGTCGGAATGGCGACACTTAATTTTTTATCAAACGTCCCACCATTCCGACACTTTTTTCCTCCTATGGTCGGAATGGCGGTATGTTTTTTTTTTTTTTTTTAACATTCCGACAGTTCCTTTTAATAGCCTATTTTTTACCAAAAACATTTTGCACTAATGATATGCCGGCGCAAATACGCCCTAAAGTTTGGCGCACAAGCTTTGCACATGCAGAGGCCACAGCCTCGCAAACAAACTTTAATAATCTATTATCAAAATCCCCTGAATTTCAAATATAAAAATACAGATATTAATGTAACTCTGGCGAGACTGAAACTGATTAAGCAGAAATACAGTGTCAGTGAGCTGTCACAGCAGCCAGCTGGAGCGGAGCTATCCACAGAGCCCATGCGTCTTTTGCACGCTGTCATCATATGCAAAAGTAATAATTGCAATTACAGATATCACGGCTACTGCACAGGACACAGTTGCGAGCACTCTGCCTTGCCTTGCCAATAGGAGAAGAGAGAAATGACAGCATAGAACGTATAAAACACAACAAAATGCAGTAAAAACGTTTATTCATGTTATTCACGTGATTTATGAGTACTCACTCCAATTTTGGGAAGCGCGGATGGGTTTTGCGCATTTGGCACAAACACACAGCCGCAACGGTTGTAGCTTTATACAGCCTGTTGATATCTTAAGGACCTAACTGGTCACACCTGGGAGTAAATGTCATGTAGATATTGTTTTTACATGACATTACAGCTGAACATATAGCTTTCATCCACAAACCAACGTGGGAGAGCCCGAAGACGCATGTGCCAGACGCACATAGGCATGCGTAAAACCAATTTTGACCACTTCATACTGTTTATTTGCTTTCTTTTAGTTAACTTTCATTTCTTTTGGATTCTTGTGCGTGTTATGGAGCCGTTTTGGTCCATGTTTGTAAGCCTTTTTTTCCTGGATTAAATTTTCGGAAGTTGAAACAAGTGGCATTGGAGTGTGTGATTAAAAACCACCGCGGACTGCTTCTCCTCCTCCAGTTGCCGAGACTTTGTGTTTTTAATAACGCTTGTCTATAAACATGTGTTAAACATATAAATTGCATGAACAGAAAGAAGGGACTCACCTGTTGAGTAACACACATTTCCTTATACGGAAAGCCTTGTCGGAATGGTGGGACATTTGAACGTCAGAATAGCGGGATGTCGCAATGGTGGGATGTCGGAATGGTGGGACGTTTGCATGTCGGAATGGTGGGATGTCGGAATGGTGGGATGTCGGAATGGTGGGATGTCGGAATAGCGGGATGTCGGAATGGCTGGATTTCGGAATGGGTGTTGCCACCCCCTTCATCATATACACAGTTATTTATACATCACCTTCCACCATGAAGCGTTGTCCCTTTTTGTTTCTCTCTTTGTTCTTAAAATGCTGTTATGCATGTCTAAACCAATCCATTAAATTAGATCATTTTGGCAGTAAAGCGATCTACAATGTCGCAAATCTGCTCATCTATGGTAAACAGCTCTTCAGAAAGGCATTCTTCAATTGATTTCACTAATTCTATGTAATAATTTTGTGATTTCCTACAAAACTACACTTCTTCTCCCATCTGTCTGAGTATTTAATATTGTCTGGGTCCCGTTAAAACATGTATTTTTCCCATCTAATTCCTTGTTTGCTTTAAAACAAGTATTCCCCATTTTCTATCCCTTCAGTAGCCAACCAGTTTGTATGGAGTACACTGGAGCAACTTGACTGATCAGTAAAACACTGCTTTTGTTGTCACCGCAAGGCTTCCCCCGTCGGTTGTTTCACTGAGACACTACTGAGTAACTATAACTCAACACAGTTTATACACATAACATTCATATACATACTAACAAACAAACAAACAATTATTTATCGCAATTTTCTCATCTCTGTTTGAACGTACACCCAGGTAAATATTCCTGTAGTCTTCTCATACCGACTATGGACCCATTCATTGTTTAACTTCACTGTTTTGCAAATCCTAATTGAATATTACACATTGACATTGAACTTTACTTAATAAGCAGGTCTTCATTGCATTCAGCAGCCTATATGTGAGCATCTATGTGTAAGCTGTTCTTCTTTGCATTTATCAGCAGCAAGCAATTCTTCATTGCACATGCATATGAAAATAGTAAAACAATTCCAATGCGTTAGCGAAACCTTCTATATCAGGAGTGTCCATCATGATGCTGGGAATAGAACCTCTTTCCCAGAATAGTTCAACCTTCATTACTCAACTGATAATAACTCCGCAATGAGCACATTTCAAAGTATCATTCCTCTACATATATTCAAAAATCTATGTGTAAATGTTTAATATTTTTTATATTTGTTGATGTCATTCTGTGTGCATGTGGCCTAAACCCAATCTCTGTGTGGCAATTTTAATTTAAACAAGTTGAACTCTGCCTCTGATCATTTAAAAAAGGTGTGTACCAATATCAACCTTTCTCAGGTAATTACTGATCCTACAAAACCAAAGAGATCCTTCAAGGTTGTCCCTGATTGGCTCAATCTTAACAAATCAAAGGTAGAAAATCCGCAGTATCTGAACTTGGTGTTAGTTATCACTGCTCAATAGCCTGTATCAGAATTGCAAAAATGAAAACATTAGGTCCACGCTTGGTATCCAGATCCTGAAACATCTCCATGAGCAGGCTTTTTTTTAACTGATCTGTTGAATAGTTATATGACACTGTTAAAATCCCAGATGAAGATCTAGCACTTGACCATTTTTGTAAATCTTCTAATTCCATAGTTGATAAACACGCCCTTTTAAAAAGTATAGAACTTAGAACAGGTCTATCCCTGGCTTTCGGCAGAACTGTCTTCTTTACTTTTTTTTCCCCTTGTCCTGTTCAGCATTATGTCAGAAGAATTGTAGTCTGAATACCTTTGATGCCAAACAGATTTGTTTTGCCAAGGGAAGTTTTATAAATGTAAAGCTCCCCTTGATGCCCATTTATTTATTTCTGTTTACAATATATGACATGAACTGAACTGAACCGGACCGGGGGACAAGGAAAGCAGAAGAGGAAAGAAGAGGAAACAGAACAAAAATAGAAACAAAAACCAGACAACCAGCTGCTACACCTGTAAAAAACAAAACAGACAACAATCCATGGCCTATGAGGGGAATCCAGCCTTAGCGCCACCAGGAGCACCTGAAAGCAGACAAGCAGAGAAAAAACAAACAGACAAACAAACAAAAACAAGCACAAGAAGCGGCAATCGCATACAACACAGCTGTGGATATAGATGACCTGAGACGACATGATAATACATCAACTGCTTAGTGACCATGCTACTGGACTAATGAATGTGTGTGTGTGTGTGTGAGAACATGCAACACCCATGGCACAGGACCTACATGATAACCGTGCTTAGTTATGAGTGTATAAGCGTACAGGGCCACAATCCACAGCCCCCCCCCCAAGCAATCAGAAGCAGGCAGAGAGGGCCACAAGACCCAGGCCACCAGCAGCCCCCACAGAGCACAGAACCCAGGCAGCCCACCGCAGGGGCAACCACGCATCCACCCAGAAGACTGCAGAGGAAGCCCCCGGAAAGAGCCCCCATAAGCATAGGGCAGAGGCACTCCGGGACCTGGGCCCCAGGAGCCCGAGCGCCCCCAAACCCCCCGGCAGAGGCCCCACCCAATACCCAGGAGGGCCAAGCGCCCCAGACAGCCACAAAGTGGGTCAGCGCCTGCCCCAGCGCCCCTGGCCAAGTGCCCTGGGAGTCAAGACGTGCCCACAGGTGGTTGAAGTCGCGAGCAGTGGGGAGAGGCAACGCTGATGCCCCATCGGGAGAAACACAGGCAGGCCAGGCGACAGCAAGTCCCAGATCCAGGCCCAATCATTACCACACACACTTTCACGTCCCATACATCCACACATCCACACATCCTACCTCCCTCGACTCTGCTGGGGTGTAGTGCAGCGGGCACACCAGGAGGCCAGCAACCCCCCAGCCACCACAGACCCCGAACCAGCAGAAAAATTAATTAATCCTCCTGGCCCCTCCTGCCCCGAGCAGACACCAGGAAGCAGGGGTGTGCGAAGAAGACCCCTCCCCTCACCCTTCTGGCTCTTCAATATTTTCTAATAGTGAGCAATTAAAATTGAGGGGCAGCCAAACTTGTAGAACTGGGAGCGTGGCACTCTGGGCAGCCTACATACCCAAAGAGCCCCGCCCACCAGATGCCACTCAGTGTAACCACCCCCCAAGACCTAATGTGTGTGTGTGAGTGTGTTTGATAAGTAGTAATGTCTAAGGTGTAATTAAAACAGGGGCAGGAAACTGCAGAGTGCAACCAAAGGGGACCACCTACGTGGCCCCATCCACTACATCACGTCATCTATCTTAGACAATAATTTATATATTTTTGATAGTAGTTTTGGGGTACAGATGCTTAGAAATTCTGCTACCCTAGTCGGGGGTTGTAAGTCTGGTTGGTGGAGGATATATCCATCCATCCATCCATCATCTGCCGCTTATCCGGGGGTCGGGTCGCGGGGGCAGCAGCTTGAGCAGAGAAACCCAGACGTCTCTGTCCCCGGCCACTTCCTCCAGCTCTTCCGGGGGGACCCCGAGGCGTTCCCAGGCCAGCCGAGAGACATAGTCTCTCCAACGTGTCCTGGGTCTCCCCCGGGGTCTCCTCCCAGTGCGACGTGCCCGGAACACCTCCCCAGGGAGGCGCCCAGGGGGCATCCTAACCAGATGCCCGAGCCACCTCATCTGACTCCTCTCAATGCGGAGGAGCAGCGGTTCTACTCCGAGCCCCTCCCGGATGACTGAGCTTCTCACCCTATCTCTAAGGGAGAGCCCAGACACCCTGCGGAGGAAACCCATTTCGGCCGCTTGTATTCGCGATCTTGTTCTTTCGGTCACTACCCACAACTCGTGACCATAGGTGAGGATGGGAACGTAGATTGACCAGTAAGTAGAGAGCTTTGCCTTCTGGCTCAGCTCCCTCTTCACAACGACGGGTCGGTGCAGAGCCTGCAACACTGCAGGCGCCGCACCGATCCGCCCGTCAATCTCCCGCTCCATTCGTCCGTCACTCGTGAACAAGACCCCGAGATACTTGAACTCCTCCTCTTGGGGAAGGATCTCATTCCCGACCCGGAGAGAGCATTCCACCCTTTTCCGGCTGAGAACCATAGTCTCGGATTTGGAGGTGCTGATTCTCATCCCAGCCGCTTCACACTCGGCTGCGAATCACTCCAGTGAGAGCTGAAGGTCACGGCCTGACGACGCTAACAGAACCACATCATCTGCAAAAAGCAGAGACCCGATTCTGAGGTCGCCAAATGGGACACCCTCAACGCCCTGGCTCCGCCTAGAAATTCTGTCCATAAAAGTTAGGAACAGAATCGGTGACAAAGGGCAGCCCTGACGGAGTCCAACTCTCACCGGAAACGTATCCGACTTACTGCCGGCAATGCGGACCAAACTCTGGCACCGGTCATACAGAGACCGAACGGCCCCTATCAAGGGGTCCGGCACTCCATATTCCCGGAGCACCCCCCACAGGACTCCACGAGGGACACGGTCGAACGCTTTCTCCAAGTCCACAAAACACATGTAGACTGGTTGGGCGAACTCCCATGCACCCTCCAGGATCCTGCCGAGGGTATAGAGCTGGTCCACTGTTCCACGGCCAGGACGAAAGCCACACTGCATCTCCTGAATCCGAGGCTCGATTATCCGACGGATCCTCCTCTCCAATACCCCCGAATAGACCTTACCAGGGAGGCTGAGGAGTGTGATACCCCTATAGTTGGAACACACCCTCCGGTCCCCCTTTTTAAAGAGGGGGACCACCACCCCAATCTGCCAGTCCAGAGGCACTGTCCCCGATGTCCACGCGATACTGCAGAGGCGTGTCAGCCAAGACAGCCCTACAACATCCAGAGCCTTGAGAAACTCAGGACGGACCTCATCCACCCCCGGGGCCTTGCCACCGAGGAGCTTTTTAACCACCTCGGCAACCTCAGCCCCAGAAATGGGAGGCCCCGTCTCCGAGCTCTCCGACTCTGCCTCTTCCGAGCACGTGTTGGTAGGATTGAGGAGTTCCTCGAAGTACTCCCCCCACCGACTCACAACATCCCGAGTTGAGGTCAGCAAAGCCCCGTCCCCACTGTAAACAGTGTTGACTGTGAGCCGCTTCCCCCCCCTGAGACGCCGGATGGTGGACCAGAATCTTTTCGAGGCCGTCCGGAAATCGTTCTCCATGGTCTCACCGAACTCCTCCCAGGCCCGAGTTTTTGCCTCAGCAACCGCCGAAGCCGCGGCCCGTCTGGCCCGTCGGTACCTATCAGCTTCTTCCAGGGTCCCACTGGCCAAAAAGGCCCGATAGGACTCCTTCTTCAGCTTGACGGCTTCCCTCACCACTGGTGTCCACCAGCAGGTTCGAGGGTTGCCGCCACGACAGGCACCGACCACCTTACGGCCACAACTCCGACCAGCTGCCTCGGCAATGGAGTCACGGAACATGGCCCATTCAATGTCCCCCACCTCAAATATGGTTGAAGCTCTGCCGGAGGTGGGAGTTAAAGCTCCTTCTGACGGGGGATTCTGACAAACGCTCCCAGCAGACCCTCACAATACGTTTGGGCCTGCCAGGTCTGATCGGCATCCTCCCCCACCAGCGGAGCCACCTCACCACCAGGTGGTGATCAGTTGACAGCTCCGCCCCTCTCTTCACCCGAGTGTCCAGGACATACGGCCGCAAGTCCGATGATACAACCACAAAGTCGATCATCGAACTGCGGCCAAGGGTGTCCTGGTGCCAAGTGCACATATGGACACCCTTATGCCTAAACATGGTGTTCGTTATGGACAGTCTATGACTGGCACAGAAGTCCAACGACATAACACCACTCTGATTCAGATCGGGGGGGCCGTTCCTCCCAATCACACCCCTCCAGGTCTCACTGTCATTGCCCACGTGAGCATTGAAGTCCCCCAGCAGAATGAGGGAGTCTCCGGTAGGAGCATTCTCTAGTGCCTCCCCCAGAGACTCCAAAAAGGGTAGGTACTCTGAACTGCTGTTTGGCGCATAGGCACAAACAACAGTCAGGACTCGTCCCCCCACCCAAGGCGGAGGGAGGCTACCCTCTCGTTCACTGGGGTAAACCCCAATGTACTGGCACACAGCCGGGGGGCAATAAGTATGCCCACACCTGCTCTGCGCCTCTCACCACGGGCAACTCCAGAGTGGAAGAGAGTCCAACCCCTCTCAAGAGTACTGGTTCCAGATCCCAAGCCGTGCGTCGAGATGAGTCCGACTATATCTAACGGTCTGATGAAGTTTCAACAATAAACCACAAACTTTGTATTATGAGAAAGAACCAGACTCATTCTTCAGGAATCCGAAAATAAGCTCTATTTTACGAGTTATGCACGAATTCGGATTCTCCTATAAAACGAATTCCTTAACTCAAACCAAGTTAAGACTGCTTTGTCCTTCATATTTATTCATGTCTAATCAAGTTTCAATGATAAACAACGTTGTACTTTGTAGAATGAGAAAGAACTTCTTCAGCAATAAGCATCTCTCGAGAAATGACGAAATACAGATTTTGCTATAAAATTAATTGCTATCAGCCTGACTTAAAACTGTTTGTCTTCCTTATTTATCCACTTCAAATCAAGTTTCAACAATTAAAAAAATTTTGTAGTTTGAGAAAGAACAACTTAATCTTGAGCAATCAGTATAAAAAGAGGGTAAGCAAAGGTGCGAATGTCAAACCATACATGATCAAAACAGGGAGCGGAGGTGTTTGGCTGAGACAAGGTGTGAATGTCCACCCATAATTAATGAAAAGCGGGCAACAAGTAGGTTCGAATGCCCAACCAAACATCATCAAAAGCAGGAGTGGATATGTTCGGCTACAAGAAGGGTTGAACGTCTGACCATAGTTTGTAAAAAGCGGGTAAGAAAAGGTTCGAATGCCCGAACATACACCATCAAAGGAGGGAGCGGAGGTGTTCCGCTGTAAGAAGGTGTGAATGTCCGCCCGTAGTTGGTAAAAAACGGGTAAGAAAAGGTTAAAATACCCGACTGTACACAATCAGTAGCGGGTGCGGAGTTGTTCGGCTACTAAAAGGTGTGAAAGTCCGACCATGGTTTGTAAAAAGCGGGTAAGAAAAGGTGCGAATGCCCGAAAATGTATGATCAAAAGAGGGAGCGGAGGTGTTCGGCTGCAAGAAGGTGTGAATGTACACCCATAATTACTGAAAAATGGGTAAGAAAAGGTGAAAATGTCCAACTATACATAATCAAAAGAAGGAGTGGATGTGTTCGGCTCCAAGAAGGGTTGAATGTCTGACCATAGTTTGTAAAAAGCAGGTAAGAAAAGGTTTGACTGCCCGAAAATACACCATCAACAGAGGGAGCGGAGGTGTTCCGCTGTGAGAAGGTGCGAATGCCCGACAATGTATGATCAAAAGAGGGAGTGGAGGTCTTCGGCTGCAAGGTCTGAATGTCCAACCATTATTTTTAAAAACCGGGTAAGAAAAGGCTCGAAAGCCCGACTATACACAATCAAAAGCGGGAGCGAGGTTTTCAGCTGCAAATCCTTCACTCAAACCAAGTGAAAACTGCTTTGTCCTTCATATTTATCAATGTCTAGATCGACTTCAACAAAGAACAACATTGTATTTTGAAGTAGTAGAAAGAGCAACACTTGAAGGAACAGGAATCCGAGAATAAGCTTATTTTCATACGTTCTGCATGATTTGGGATTTTATGTATAAAATGAATTCCTTTACTCAAACTATGTTAAAACTGCTTTGTCCTTCATATTTATCAATGTCTAGATTGACTTCAACAAAGAACAACATTGTATTTTGCAGTAGAAGAAATAGCAACACTGAAGGATCAGGAATCCGAAAACAAGCTTATTTTCATACGTTCTGCTTGATTTGGGATTTTGCTATAAAATTAATTCCTTCCCTCAAACAAAGTGGAAACTGCTTTGTCCTTCATATTTATCAATGTCTAGATTTACTTCAACAAAGAACAACATTGTATTTTGCAGTAGTAGAAAGAGCAACACTTGAAGGAACAGGAATCCGAGAATAAGCTTATTTTCATACGTTCTGCATGATTTGGGATTTTATGTATAAAATGAATTCCTTTACTCAAACTATGTTAAAACTGCTTTGTCCTTCATATTTATCAATGTCTATATTGACTTCAACAAAGAACAACATTGTATTTTGCAGTAGAAGAAATAGCAACACTGAAGGATCAGGAATCCGAAAACAAGCTTATTTTCATACGTTCTGCTTGATTTGGGATTTTGCTATAAAATTAATTCCTTCACTCAAACAAAGTGGAAACTGCTTTGTCCTTCATATTTATCAATGTCTAGATTTACTTCAACAAAGAACAACATTGTATTTTGCAGTAGTAGAAAGAGCAACACTTGAAGGAACAGGAATCCGAGAATAAGCTTATTTTCATACGTTCTGCATGATTTGGGATTTTATGTATAAAATGAATTCCTTTACTCAAACTATGTTAAAACTGCTTTGTCCTTCATATTTATCAATGTCTAGATTGACTTCAACAAAGAACAACATTGTATTTTGTAGTAGAAGAAATAGCAACACTGAAGGATCAGGAATCCGAAAACAAGCTTATTTTCATACGTTCTGCTTGATTTGGGATTTTGCTATAAAATTAATTCCTTCACTCAAACAAAGTGGAAACTGCTTTATCCTTCATATTTATCAATGTCTATATCGATTTCAACAAAGAACAAGGCTTTATTTTGCAGTATAGGAAAGAGCAACACTGGAGGATCAGGAATCCGAGAATAAGCTTACTTTCATGAGTCCTGCACGATTTCGGATTTTCCTATAAAATGAATTGCTTTGCTCAAACCAAGTTAAAATTGCTTTGTCCTTCATAGTTATCCATGTCTAAAATGTATCAAGCATAAAGTTCCTCATATTACCCTGAATGAGAAAAGAAGCATCCCTTTGGTTGAGCAATACGTTCCTTTTGCGGAGTTATGCATGATTTCGGATTTTGCTATAAAATTCATTCCTTCACACTTTTTTTTTTCACCGCATTTTATAGATTATGGTTGGAAATTTCAACCACTCTAATCCGAAGACCTCTCCTCCCGCTTTTGTTAATATATTTGAACTTTAGTTGGACATTCACCCCTTTTTGCAGCTAAACCACCTCCGCTCCCTGTTTTGATCATGTATGGTCTGGCAATACTACATTTTCTTACCCGTTTGTGAGTAATTATGGCTGGATATTCACACCTACTTGCAGCTGAACACAATCTCTCTCGCTTTTAATTATGTTTGGATATTCGAACCTTTTCTTTACTGCTTTTTGCCAACTTTGGTCGGACGTTCACACCTTCTTGCAGCCGAACACCTCCGCATCCGCTTTTGATGGTATATATTCGGGCATTCGAACCTTTTCTTACCAGCTTTTTACAAACGATGGTTGGAATTTCACACCTTCTTGTAGCCGAACAACTCCACTCCCGCTATTGATTGTGTACAGTCGGGTATTTTAACCTTTTCTTACCCGCTTTTTACCAACAATGGTTGGACATTCACACCGTCTTACAGCGGAACATCTCCGCTCCCGCTTTTGATGGTGTATAGTCAGGCATTTGAACCTTTTCTTACCCGCTTTTTACAAACTATGGTCGGACATTCAAACCTTCTTGTAGCCGAAAACCTCTGCTCCCTCTTTTGATTATACATTGTCGGGCATTCGCACCTTATCTTACCCGCTTTTTACAAACTATAGTCAGACATTCACACCTTGGTGCTGAACCACCTCAGCTCCCTTTTTTGATCATGTATGGTCTGGCAATACTACCTTTTCTTACCCGTTTGTGAGTAATTATGGCTGGACATTCACACCTACTTGCAGTCGAACAGCTCTGCTCCCGCTTTTGATTATGTTTGGTTGGATATTCGAACCTTTTCTTAACTGCTTTTTACAAACTTTGGTCGGACGTTCACACCTTCTTACAGCGGAACACCTCCGCTCCCTCTTTTGATGGTGTATGTTTGGGCATTCGAACCTTTTCTTACCCGCTTTTTACAAACTATGCTCGGACATTCAAACCTTCTTGTAGCCGAACACATCCACTCCTTCTTTTGATGATGTATGCTTGGGAATTCAAACCTACTTTTTGCCCGCTTTTCATTAATTTTGGGTGGACATTCACACCTTGTCACAGCCAAACACCTCCGCTCCCTGTTTTGATCATGTATGGTTGGACATTCGCACCTTGTCTCACCCGCTTTTTGCAAACTATGGTCGAACATTTACACCTTTTTGCAGCCGAACTCCACCTCTCTCGCTTTTGATGATGTATGGACGGGCATTCTTACCTTTTCTAACACATTTTTCAGAAATTACGGTCGGAGATTCACACTTACTCACAGCCGAACAACTCCGCTCCCGCATTTGATGGTGTGCAGTCGGACATTCTCACCCTTTCTCATCAGCTTTTTGCAAATTATGATCTGACATTCACACCTACTTGCAGTCGAAAAGCTATGCTCCCGCTTTTGATTATGTTTGGTTGGATATTCAAACCTTTTCTTAACTGCTTTTTACAAACTTTGGTTGGACGTTCACACCTTCTTGTAGCCGAACACATCCACTCCTGCTTTTGATGATGTATGGTTGGGCATTCGCACCTTTTTTTTACCCATTTGTCAGGAATAATGGGTGGACATTCACACCTTCTTGCAGCTGAACACCTCCTCTCCCACTTATGATCATGTGCGGTTTTATTTTCGAAAATTTTCTTTCATGTTTTCTAGCAATTATTGATGGACATTTAGACCTTCTTGCAGCTGAACACCTCGGCTCCTGCTTTTGATCATACCTTGTCAGGCATTCGCACCATGTCTTACCCGCTTTTTACAAACTTTAGTCGAACATTTACACCTTTTTGCAGCCGAACACCACCTCTCTCGCTTTTGATGATGTATGGTCCGACATTCTTTCCTTTTCTAACACATTTTTCAGCAATTATGGTCGGACATTCACACCTACTCAGAGCCGAACACCTCCGCTCCCGCATTTGATGGTGTATAGTCGGGCATTCTCACCCTTTCTCATCAGCTTTTTGCAAATTATGATCTGACATTCACACCTGCTTTTGATAATGTATGGTTGGGCATTCGCACCTTTTTTTACCCATTTTTCAGGAATTATGGGTGGACATTCACACCTTCTTGCAGCTGAACACCTCCTCTCCTTCTTATGATCATGTGCGGATGATATTCGAAAATTTTCTTTCATGTATTAAAGCAATTATTGATGGACATTCAGACCTTCTTGCAGCTGAACCACTCTGCTCCCGCTTTTGATGGTGTATAGTCGGGCTTTCGAGCCTTTCCTTCCCGGTTTTTACAAATTATGGTTGGACATTCAGACCTTCTTGCAGCCGAACACCTCCGCTCCCTCTTTTGATCATACATTGTCGGGCATTAGCACCTTTTCTTACCCGCTTTTTACAAACCATAGTCGGACTTTCACATCTTTTAGTAGCCGAACAACTCCGCTCCCGCTATTGATTGTGTACAGTCGGGTATTTTAACCTTTTCTTACCCGCTTTTTACCAACTATGGTCGGACATTCACACCTTCTTACAGCGGAACACCTCCGCTCCCTCTTTTGATGGTGTATGTTCGGGCATTCAAACCTTTTCTTACCCGCTTTTTACAAACTATGGTCGGACATTCAAACCTTCTTGTAGCCGAACACATCCACTCCTGCTTTTGATTATGTATAGTTGTGCATTCGCACCTTTTCTTACCCATTTTTCAGTAATTATGGGTGTACATTCACACCTTCTTGCAGCCGAACACCTCCGCTCCCTCTTTTGATCATACATTTTCGGGCATTCGCACCTTTTCTTACCCGCTTTTTACAAACCATGGTCGGACTTTCACACCTTTTAGTAGCCGAACAACTCCGCACCCGCTACTGATTGTGTACAGTCGGGTATTTTAACCTTTTCTTACCCGTTTTTTACCAACTATGGTCGGACATTCACACCTTCTTACAGCGGAACACCTCCGCTCCCTCCTTTGATGGTGTATGTTCGGGCATTCGAACCTTTTCTTACCCGCTTTTTACAAACTATGGTCAGACGTTCAAACCTTCTTGTAGCCGAACATATCCACTCCTGCTTTTGATGATGTATGGTTGGGCATTCGAACCTACTTGTTGCCCGCTTTTCATTAATTATGGGTGGACATTCACACCTTGTCTCAGCCAAACACCTCCGCTCCCTGTTTTGATCATGTATGGTTTGACATTCGCACCTTTGCTTACCCTCTTTTTATACTGATTGCTCAAGATTAAGCTGTTCTTTCTCAAACTACAAAATTTTTTTAATTGTTGAAACTTGATTTGAAGTGGATAAATAAGGAAGACAAACAGTTTTAAGTCAGGCTGATAGCAATTAATTTTATAGCAAAATCTGTATTTCGTCATTTGTCGAGAGATGCTTATTGCTGAAGAAGTTCTTTCTCATTCTACAAAGTACAACGTTGTTTATCATTGAAACTTGATTAGACATGAATAAATATGAAGGACAAAGCAGTCTTAACTTGGTTTGAGTTAAGGAATTCGTTTTATAGGAGAATCCGAATTCGTGCATAACTCGTAAAATAGAGCTTATTTTCGGATTCCTGAAGAATGAGTCTGGTTCTTTCTCATAATACAAAGTTTGTTGTTTATTGTTGAAACTTCATCAGACCATTAGATATAGTCGGACTCACCTCGACGCACGGCTTGGGATCTGGAACCAGTACTCTTGAGAGGGGTTGGACTCTCTTCCACTCTGGAGTTGCCCGTGGTGAGAGGCGCAGAGCAGGTGTGGGCATACTTATTGCCCCCCGGCTGTGTGCCAGTACATTGGGGTTTACCCCAGTACCCTTTTTGGAGTCTCTGGGGGAGGCAATGGAGAATGCTCCTACCGGAGACTCCCTCATTCTGCTGGGGGACTTCAATGCTCACGTGGGCAATGACAGTGAGACCTGGAGGGGTGTGATTGGGAGGAACGGCCCCCCCGATCTGAATCAGAGTGGTGTTATGTTGTTGGACTTCTGTGCCAGTCATAGACTGTCCATAACGAACACCATGTTCAGGCATAAGGGTGTCCATATGTGCACTTGGCACCAGGACACCCTTGGCCGCAGTTCGATGATCGACTTTGTGGTTGTATCATCGGACTTGCGGCCGTATGTCCTGGACACTCGGGTGAAGAGAGGGGCGGAGCTGTCAACTGATCACCACCTGGTGGTGATTTGGCTCCGCTGGTGGGGGAGGATGCCGATCAGACCTGGCAGGCCCAAACGTATTGTGAGGGTCTGCTGGGAGCGTTTGTCAGAATCCCCCGTCAGAAGGAGCTTTAACTCCTACCTCCGGCAGAGCTTCAACCATATTTGAGGTGGGGGACATTGAGTCCGAATGGGCCATGTTCCGTGACTCCATTGCCGAGGCAGCTGGTCAGAGTTGTGGCCGTAAGGTGGTCGGTGCCTGTCGTGGCGGCAACCCTCGAACCTGCTGTTGGACACCAGTGGTGAGGGAAGCCGTCAAGCTGAAGAAGGAGTCCTATCGGGCCTTTTTGGCCAGTGGGACCCTGGAAGAAGCTGATAGGTACCGACGGGCCAGACGGGCAACGGCTTCGGCGGTTGCTGAGGCAAAAACTGTCTTGGCTGACACGCCTCTGCAGTATCGCGTGGACATCGGGGACAGTGCCTCTGGACTGGCAGATTGGGGTGGTGGTCCCCCTCTTTAAAAAGGGGGACCGGAGGGTGTGTTCCAACTATAGGGGTATCACACTCCTCAGCCTCCCTGGTAAGGTCTATTCGGAGGTATTGGAGAGGAGGATCCGTCGGATAATCGAGCCTCGGATTCAGGAGATGCAGTGTGGCTTTCTTCCTGGCCGTGGAACAGTGGACCAGCTCTATACCCTCGGCAGGATCCTGGAGGGTGCATGGGAGTTCGCCCAACCAGTCTACATGTGTTTTGTGGACTTGGAAAAAGCGTTCGACCGTGTCCCTCGTGGAGTCCTGTGGGGGGTGCTCCGGGAATATGGAGTGCCGGACCCCTTGATAGGGGCCGTTCGGTCTCTGTATGACCGGTGCCAGAGTTTGGTCCGCATTGCCGGCAGTAAGTCGGATACGTTTCCGGTGAGAGTTGGACTCCGTCAGGGCTGCCCTTTGTCACCGATTCTGTTCCTAACTTTTATGGACAGAATTTCTAGGCGGAGCCAGGGCGTTGAGGGTGTCCCATTTGGCGACCTCAGAATCGGGTCTCTGCTTTTTGCAGATGATGTGGTTCTGTTAGCGTCGTCAGGCCGTGACCTTCAGCTCTCACTGGAGTGATTCGCAGCCGAGTGTGAAGCGGCTGGGATGAGAATCAGCACCTCCAAATCCGAGACTATGGTTCTCAGCCGGAAAAGGGTGGAATGCTCTCTCCGGGTCGGGAATGAGATCCTTCCCCAAGAGGAGGAGTTCAAGTATCTCGGGGTCTTGTTCACGAGTGACGGACGAATGGAGCGGGAGATTGACGGGCGGATCGGTGCGGCGCCTGCAGTGTTGCAGGCTCTGCACCGACCCGTCGTTGTGAAGAAGGAGCTGAGCCAGAATGCGAAGCTCTCTACTTACTGGTCAATCTACGTTCCCATCCTCACCTATGGTCACGAGTTGTGGGTAGTGACCGAAAGAACAAGATCGCGAATACAAGCGGCCGAAATGGGTTTCCTCCGCAGGGTGTCTGGGCTCTCCCTTAGAGATAGGGTGAGAAGCTCAGTCATCCGGGAGGGGCTCGGAGTAGAACCGCTGCTCCTCCGCATTGAGAGGAGCCAGATGAGGTGGCTCGGGCATCTGGTTAGGATGCCCCCTGGGCGCCTCCCTGGGGAGGTGTTCCGGGCACGTCGCACTGGGAGGAGACCCCGGGGGAGACCCAGGACACGTTGGAGAGACTATGTCTCTCGGCTGGCCTGGGAACGCCCCGGGGTCCCCCCGGAAGAGCTGGAGGAAGTGGCCGGGGACAGAGACATCTGGGTTTCTCTGCTCAAGCTGCTGCCCCCGCGACCCGACCCCCGGATAAGCGGCAGATGATGGATGGATGGATGGATATATCCTCCACCAACCAGACTTACAACCCCCGACTAGGGTAGCAGAATTTCTAAGCATCTGTACCCCAAAACTACTATCAAAAATATATAAATTATTGTCTAAGATAGATGACACAATGTCTCTTCCATCCTCAAAATGGGAGGCAGATTTATCCATCAGTTCTGGTCATAGCTTCTAACCACAAATATGTTTGAACACCTTCATAAAGACTCGAAATCCTAATTTACAGCTCATACAATACAAAATCCTTCATAGAACACATTATACAGGACAAAGGATGTTCAGGATGGGTCTAACACACTCAAACATCTGCTCACATTGCACAGATAACACACCTGATGATTATGCACACGCTTTGTGGTTTTCTGCGCCTGTCCAGAAGTTCTGGCTTGAAGTCTGTGAGGACCTATCAACATGGCTAAAGTGTAGCATCCCTGCATGCCCCACACTGTGCATACTGGGTGACTTAGACAACATCAACATGGAAATTAACTCAGCACACATGGTTGTCACAGTGTTATGTATCGCAAAGAAAACTATTCTCACTATTGTTTGTTTGTTTTTTGTAGAGGTCCTCCTGGGTGGGGTTGGGTTGAGTGGGGTGGGAAAATATTGAAGAGCCAGAAGGGTGAGGGGAGGGGTCTTCTTCGCACACCCCTGCTTCCTGATGTCTGCTCGGGGCAGGAGGGGCCAGGAGGATTAATTAATTGTTCTGCTGGTTCGGGGTCTGTGGTGGCTGGGGGGTTGCTGGCCTCCTGGTGTGCCCGCTGCACTACACCCCAGCAGAGTCGAGGGAGGTAGGATGTGTGGATGTGTGGATGTATGGGACGTGAAAGTGTGTGTGGTAATGATTGGGCCTGGATCTGGGACTTGCTGTCGCCTGGCCTGCCTGTGTTTCTCCCGATGGGGCATCAGCGTTGCCTCTCCCCACTGCTCGCGACTTCACCTACCTGTGGGCACGTCTTGACTCCCAGGGCACTTGGCCAGGGGCGCTGGGGCAGGCGCTGACCCACTTTGTGGCTGTCTGGGGCGCTTGGCCCTCCTGGGTATTGGGTGGGGCCTCTGCCGGGGGGTTTGGGGGCGCTCGGGCTCCTGGGGCCCAGGTCCAGTGCACGGCCCATGTCTGGGCGGCTGGGGCCTGGCGGGGTAGGTGGGCTGTTGCCCCTGGTTCCCGGAGTGCCTCTGCCCTATGCTTATGGGGGCTCTTTCCGGGGGCTTCCTCTGCAGTCTTCTGGGTGGATGCGTGGTTGCCCCTGCGGTGGGCTGCCTGGGTTCTGTGCTCTGTGGGGGCTGCTGGTGGCCTGGGTCTTTTGGCCCTCTCTGCCTGCTTCTGATTGCTTGGGGGGGGGGGCTGTGGATTGTGGCCCTGTACGCTTATACACTCATAACTAAGCACGGTTATCATGTAGGTCCTGTGCCATGGGTGTTGCATGTTCTCACACACACACACACACATTCATTAGTCAAGTAGCATGGTCACTAAGCAGTTGATGTATTATCATGTCGTCTCAGGTCATCTATATCCACAGCTGTGTTGTATGCGATTGCCGCTTCTTGTGCTTGTTTTTGTTTGTTTGTCTGTTTGTTTTTTCTCTGCTTGTCTGCTTTCAGGTGCTCCTGGTGGCGCTAAGGCTGGATTCCCCTCATAGGCCATGGATTGTTGTCTGTTTTGTTTTTTACAGGTGTAGCAGCTGGTTGTCTGGTTTTTGTTTCTATTTTTGTTCTGTTTCCTCTTCTTTCCTCTTCTTCTTTCCTTGTCCCCCGGTCCGGTTCAGTTCAGTTCATGTCATATATTGTAAACAGAAATAAATAAATGGGCATCAAGGGGAGCTTTACATTTATAAAACTTCCCTTGTCAAAACAAATCTGTTTGGCATCAAAGGTATTCAGACTACAATTCTTCTGACATAATGCTGAACAGGACAAGGGGAAAAAAAAGTAAAGAAGACAGTTCTGCCGAAAGCCAGGGATAGACCTGTTCTAAGTTCTATACTTTTTAAAAGGGGCGTGTTTATCAACTATGGAATTAGAAGATTTACAAAAATGGTCAAGTGCTAGATCTTCATCTGGCATCTTGGCTCTTCTAAACTCCAGGTGATCTGTATTCGTTAACTTGTATAATTCATATCACCATAGATGGTACATAAGTAACTCTGAAATAGTCTATCCAATTCATATCTAGTTATCTATCAAGGCAAAATATATAGCTCACTGCCAGTCTCAGCAGCATAGGATATATGCAGCTCATATTTGTTTATTTGGGTATGTTTTTTTGTTTTTGTTTTTCCTTTTTCTATCTCACACTTCCACTCTTTTGCACTGTTTTTCTATTCTGTCTTTCTTCCCCAACCCGCTGCGTTTCCACCTTAATAAGTAATGTTAACAAGCACGGCGCACATAGAGTTTTGAGCAGAGCACATAATCAAGTTCCACACAGCATCGACAGCGCAAGTACATATTGTAGCAAGCTCATACTGACAACTGAAACACCAACAATGGCATGTTCATGGAAGCATATATGCACACACACGCATGGGATGCTTTTAGCAAGCATCCAGCACTCACTGCATTAGTCTGAGCATGTCCACACTGAGGTTTATCTCATGGAATGTGCATGGAGCTGGGTCCAGGGAGAAGAGATTAAAAATCTCCAATAAATTGAAGGATTTACAGGCGGACATTGTTTTATTACAGGAGATTCATTTATCAAAGACTGTAGCTGATGTTCTCACCACAGCACAGTTTCCTCATGTGTACTCAGCCTGTTACAACTCCAGACAAAGAGGTGTAGCCATTCTGATAAATAGAAGAGTAAATTTCACCGTAAACAACACAGTTATAGATCCAGAAGGTAGATTTCTAATAGTTAATTTATCTGTTCAAAATATGAATTTATGCATTGCAAATATATATGGTCCAAATGTGGATGACCCCTCATTTTTTCACTCCTTTTTCACTTCACTCTCTGATCACTCAGATAACACACTCATCATAGGAGGGGACTTTAACATGGTATTAGACTCAGGGCTAGACAGACTCAGTACTTCAGGAAGTCAGCGGAACTGGCAGTCCACGAATATTGTTAAACAGTATATGAAAGATTTTGGTCTTTGTGATGCTTGGCGCTCCCACCACCCCACTCTTAGAGAATACACCTTCTTCTCACCGGTACACCACTCATACTCAAGAATAGATTATTTGTTAGTTAGCAGTTCCTTGTTGAGGGATATTTCAGACACCAAAATCCACCCCATCACTATCAGTGATCACGCTCCAGTTTCTATCACACTGAAGAATAACAGAGTTACACCACCAGCTAGGAATTGGAGATTTAATACATCATTACTAAAAGACCCTGATTTTATTAATTATTTCAAAAGGGAATGGTCTGTATATTTAGAAAATAATGACCTGCCAGGAATGTCAGCTTGTACTCTTTGGGAAGCCGGAAAAGCAGTTATGAGAGGCAAAATAATCTCTTTTTCATCAAATAAGAAAAAGAGGGATAGTTCAGGGATATCAGATTTAGAACTCAGGATTAAATCATTAGAAATTGTCTACAGTACCTCCAAAGAGGAACACACACTGAATGAATTAAGAAAAGCTAAACTTGAATTAAACAAAATTATTGATAAACAAACACAGTTTCTCATACAAAGACTTCGCTTGGAGAACTTTGAGCACGGCAATAAATCTGGAAGGTTCCTAGCTAACCAACTAAAGAGAAACAAAGAGAAAACAACAATCACTTCTGTTAAAGACTCAAAAGGAAATGTCACCCATGACCCCGATGTAATCAACAATGCTTTTAGGGACTTCTATAAAACCTTATATTCATCTCAAAATGATCCATCAGATAGTAACATAGATCAGTTTCTTAGTAATATCAACCTTCCAAAATTACAAACCGAACAGGCAATGGCTCTGGATTCACCTCTTTCAATAGGAGAACTCCATGAAGCCCTTCAACATATGCCTAGTAACAAAGCCCCGGGACCAGATGGTTTTCCAGCAGAGTTCTACAAAGAATTTTGGACTGTTTTGGCACCTGCATTTCACAAAATGGTATTACAAGTTAAGCAGAATGGCAGATTATCCCCACACATGAACTCTGCTAACATTATCTTGCTACAGAAACCAGGAAAAGACCCCATACTTCCATCCAGCTACCGCCCAATATCTCTAATAAATGCAGACCTCAAAATAATTTGTAAAGCCCTCGCCAAAAGAATAGAAAAAATAACTCCACTTATAATACATCCTGACCAGACAGGTTTCATAAAGGGTAGACACTCATCCACTAACACTCGCAGGCTAATTAATCTCATAGACTATTCTAACATCAACAACCTGGAAACCACAATAGTCTCTCTAGATGCAGAAAAAGCATTTGATCGAGTGAACTGGAAATTTTTATTCGCAGCATTAAACAAATTTGGGTTTGGGTCACACTTCATCAACTGGATAAGGATATTATATAGCTCCCCAAATGCGTGTGTGAGGACAAATGATCAAACCTCTCCAAACTTCAGTCTGCAGAGAGGTACAAGACAGGGTTGCCCACTTTCTCCCTCACTTTTTGCTATTTTCATCGAACCTTTAGCAGCTGCTATCAGACAAGAAAGAAATATTAAAGGCATCCAACCCCAAAATATTGAGCATAAAATAAGTCTTTATGCTGATGATGTTTTACTTTTCCTTCAGAACTCTCAAACGTCTCTCACTCACACGATCACACTCATAAATAAATTCTCAGCACTTTCTGACTACTCTATCAATTGGTCTAAGACCACAGTTCTGCCCATTAACTGCAGAGTCCAGAATATACCAGCAATCACTTTACAGTCAGGAAATATCAGATATTTAGGCATAAACATTTCCTCCAGGCTGTCAGAGCTAACAAAGCTAAATTATGTGCAATTATTAAAGACAGTAGAGGACGATCTCTCTCGTTGGAAGTCCTTACCTATATCACTTATGGGGAGAGTTACAACCATTAAAATGATGATACTACCAAAAGTTAATTATTTGTTCTCAATGATCCCCATAAAACCATCTGCTACTTGGTTTAAGTCACTAGATTCTTGCATCTCCAAATTTCTGTGGAAAAACAAACCACCACGTATTAGTTTAAAAACCCTACAGAAGACCAAGGACTGTGGTGGATTAGATTTACCTAATTTTCAGCACTATTCCTTAGCCAATAGGTTACAGTATATATCAAAATGGTTTAAACCTAGCCCAATAGATGAACCATGGATAAATGTAGAACAAGCATTGTGTGATAATCTGGAAATCTCTGACCTGCCACTTATTAGTCAAAACGTAAAACATCACAAATGTTTCAAAAGCATTAACATCAGCACCTCTCTGACAGCCTGGTGGGAATTTCTTAAAATAACAAAGTCTTCAATTGTCCCATGTAAGCTTACACCCATCTGGAACAATCCTGACATACTGCAAAACAAAAAAATGCTAAACTTTACTCTGTGGAAGATCAAAGGAATCAAACATCTGGAACATATAATCCAAAATGGAAATTTTATTTCATTTGATGAGCTCATATCACAACATGAGATAGGCAGCAATAAATTCCTAGAATATCAACAACTTAAGTCTATAATAACAAAGAAATATATCCCCCACCAACCAGACTTACAACTCCCGACTAGGGTAGCAGAATTTCTAAGCATCTGCACCCCAAAACTACTATCAAAAATATATAAATTATTGTCTAAAATAGATGACACAATGTCTCTACCGTCCTCAAAATGGGAGGCAGATTTATCCATCAGTTCTAGTCATAGCTTCTGGCCACAAATATGTTTGAACACCTTTAGAATGACTCAGAATTCTAATTTACAGCTCATACAATACAAAATCCTTCATAGAACACACTATACAGGACAAAGGATGTTCAGGATGGGTCTAACACACTCAAACATCTGCTCACATTGCACAGATAACACACCTGATGATTATGCACACGCTTTGTGGTTCTGTGCGCCTGTCCAGAAGTTCTGGCTTGAAGTCTGTGCGGACCTATCAACATGGCTAAAGTGTAGCATCCCTGCATGCCCCACACTGTGCATACTGGGTGACTTAGACAACATCAACATGGAAATTAACTCAGCACACATGGTTCTCACAGTGTTATGTATCGCAAAGAAAACTATTCTCATGAACTGGAAAGCGAAGAACAATCTGTGTATTAACCAGTTTAGAAATTTTCTTTTAGATTATATTAGCATGGAAACAATGTCTGCCTCCTCAAAACATCAATTGGCTGAATTTAATTCTCTCTGGTTCCCGCTGATTAGCTTTATCACTTAGTGGTGGTGGTGGGTTGCTGTCCCGTCGCTCTGGGCGGTTGGGTGTGTGCTGGGGGGGGCTGTGTGGCTTCAGGCGTCTGGTGGTCTCTCGGGTCGTGGGGACCGGGTTGGTCATTGCTGGGGGGGACTGTGTGTCGGGCTTGGAGGGCAGTTTTGGGGGCTTGCGGGTGGGGCTGTCTTGCGGTGTGGGGCGGGGTCCCTTAGAGGCCTTGGGGTGGTGGCTGCTGGCTCTATGCCGGGTGGCTGGGCCGCTCCGGCATGGGTGGTGGTGCTGGGCCTGGGCCCTGGTGGCTGGGCGCTGCCTTGCGCCCGGGGGGGGGGCCCTGCGTGTGCCTGGGGGGGCTGGGTTGTCCTGGACGCGCCACAGTATGGGTGGGTTGGTGCAGGTCCTGGTGCCGGGCTTGTTGCTCTGGGACCTCCAAGGTGTCCGCAGATGGTTGTTTTTTTTTTCAGGGTGTTGGGGCGTGCGGTGGGGGGGGCGGTGCTTTTCCCCTGTTGGGGGGGTGGGTGGGGGGGCCTGGGTGATGGTCTGGGTGATGGTGGGTCTCAGGCCCGGGCTGCTGCGACTGGTGTGACCGGGTGGTTTGTTTGTTTGTCTGTTTGTTTTTTGTTGTTGTTTGTTTGTTTTTTGTAGAGGTCCTCCGGGGTGGGGTGGGGTGGGGTGGGGTGGGGCGGGATGGGTACCTTCTGGGGGTACAGTAGCTCCCGCAATATGGTCGCTGCAGGCCCCGAGCCTGGTGGACATCAGCCCCTCCTGCCCTGTGTTGGCTCCCAGGTAGCGGGGATGCCTATTGCAGCCAGTCCCTGGCTGCCTTCTCCGGGGGAGAGTAGCTCCCCCCGGTGTATATCCCCATACCCCTCTCCCTTCTGGCTCCTGTACACAGCACACACTCACACATGAAGGGTTTTGGGGCCGTGTGTGTTCGGTGGGGTGTAGTGGATGGGGCCACGTAGGTGGTCCCCTTTGGTTGCACTCTGCAGTTCCCCGCCCCTGTTTTAATTACACCTTAGACATTACTACTTATCAAACACACACTCACACACACACATTAGGTCTTGGGGGGTGGTTACACTGAGTGGCATCTGGTGGGCAGGGCTCTTTGGGTATGTAGGCTGCCCAGAGGGCCGCGCTCCCAGTCCTACAAGTTTGGCTGCCCCTCAATTTTAATCGCTCACTATTAGAAAATATTGAAGAGCCAGAAGGGTGAGGGGAGGGGTCTTCTTCCCACACCCCTGCTTCCTGGTTGCTGCTCGAGGCGGGAGGGGCCAAGAGGATTAATTAATTGTTCTGCTGGTTCGGGGTCTGTGGTGGCTGGGGGGCTGCTGGCCCCCTGGTGTGCCCGCTGCGCTACACCCCAGCGGAGTCGAGGGAGGGAGGACGTGTGGATGTATGGGACGTGAAAGTGTGTGTGGTAATGATTGGGCCTGGATCTGGGACTTGCTGTCGCCTGGCCTGGCCTGGCCTGCCTGTGCTTCTCCCGATGGGGGGGCGGCATTGCCTCTCTCCGCTGCTCGCGACTTCACCCACCTGTGGGCACGTCTTGGCTCCCAGGGCACTTGGCCAGGGGCGCTGGGGCAGGCGCTGACCCACTGCGTGGCTGTCTGGGGCACTTGGCCCTCCTGGGTATTGGGTGGGGCCTCTGCCGGGGGGTTTGGGGGCGCTTGGGCTCCCGGGGCCCGGGTCCAGTGCACGGCCCATGTCTGGGCGGCTGGGACCTGGCGGGGTCAGTGGGCTGTTGCCCCTGGCTCTCTGAGGGCCTCTGCCCTATGCTTATGGGGGCTCTATCCGGGGGCTTCCTCTGCAGTCTTCTGGGTGGATGCGTGGTTGTCCCTGCGGTGGGCTTCCTGGGTTCTGTGCTCCGTGGGGGCTGCTGGTGGCCTGGGTCTTGTGGCCCTCTCTGCCTGCTTCTGATTGCTGGGGGGGGGGGCTGTGGATTGTGGCCCTGTACACTTATACACTCATAACTAACCACGGTTACCATGTAGATCCTGTGCCATGGGTGTTGCATGTTCTCACACACACACACACACACACACACACACACACACACACACACACACACACACACACACACACACATTCATTAGCCCAGTAGCATGCTCGCTAAGCAGTTGATGTGTTATCATGTCGTCTCAGGTCATCTATCCACAGCTGTGTTGTATGCGATTACCGCTTCTTGTGCTTGTTTTTGTTTGTTTGTGTGTTTGTTTTTTCTCTGCTTGTCTGCTTTCAGGTGCTCCTGGTGGCGCTAAGGCTGGATTCCCCTCAGAGGCCATGGATTGTTGTCTGTTTTGTTTTTTACAGGTGTAGCAGCTGGTTGTCTGGTTTTTGTTTCTATTTTTGTTCTGTTTCCTCTTCTTTCCTTGTCCCCCGGTCCGGTTCAGTTCTATTACATGTTATATATTGTAAACAAAAATAAATAAATGGGCATCAAGGGGAGCTTTACATTTATAAAACTTCCCTTGGCAAAGCAAATCTGTTTGGCATCAAAGGTATTCAGACTACAATTCTGCTGCCATAATGCTGAACAGGACAAGGGGGGAAAAAAAAAAAAAAAAAAAAAAAAAAAAAAGAAAGATCTTCATCTGGGATTTTAACAGTGTCATATAACTATTCAACAGATCAGTTAAAAAAAAGCCTGCTCATGGAGATGTTTCAGGATCTGGATACCAAGCGTGGACCTAATGTTTTCATTTTTGCAATTCTGATACAGGCTATTGAGCAGTGATAACTAACACCAAGTTCAGATACTGCGGATTTTCTACCTTTGATTTGTTAAGATTGAGCCAATCAGGGACAACCTTGAAGGATCTCTTTGGTTTTGTAGGATCAGTAATTACCTGAGAAAGGTTGATATTGGTACACACCTTTTTTAAATGATCAGAGGCAGAGTTCAACTTGTTTAAATTAAAATTGCCACACAGAGATTGGGTTTAGGCCACATGCACACAGAATGACATCAACAAATATAAAAAATATTAAACATTTACACATAGATTTTTGAATATATGTAGAGGAATGATACTTTGAAATGTGCTCATTGCGGAGTTATGATCAGTTGAGTAATGAAGGTTGAACTATTCTGGGAAAGAGGTTCTATTCCCAGCATCATGATGGACACTCCTGATATAGAAGGTTTCGCTAACGCATTGGAATTGTTTTACTATTTTCATATGCATGTGCAATGAAGAATTGCTTGCTGCTGATAAATGCAAAGAAGAACAGCTTACACATAGATGCTCACATATAGGCTGCTGAATGCAATGAAGACCTGCTTATCAAGTAAAGTTCAATGTCAATGTGTAATATTCAATTAGGATTTGCAAAACAGTGAAGTTAAACAATGAATGGGTCCATAGTCGGTATGAGAAGACTACAGGAATATTTACCTGGGTGTACGTTCAAACAGAGATGAGAAAATTGCGATAAATAATTGTTTGTTTGTTTGTTAGTATGTATATGAATGTTATGTGTATAAACTGTGTTGAGTTATAGTTACTCAGTAGTGTCTCAGTGAAACAACCGACGGGGGAAGCCTTGCGGTGACAACAAAAGCAGTGTTTTACTGATCAGTCAAGTTGCTCCAGTGTACTCCATACAAACCGGTTGGCTACTGAAGGGATAGAAAATGGGGAATACTTGTTTTAAAGCAAACAAGGAATTAGATGGGAAAAATACATGTTTTAACGGGACCCAGACAATATTAAATACTCAGACAGATGGGAGAAGAAGTGTAGTTTTGTAGGAAATCACAAAATTATTACATAGAATTAGTGAAATCAATTGAAGAATGCCTTTCTGAAGAGCTGTTTACCACAGATGAGCAGCTTTGCGACCAAGCACATTGTAGATCGCTTTACTGCCAAAATGATCTAATTTAATGGATTGGTTTAGACATGCATAACAGCATTTTAAGAACAAAGAGAGAAACAAAAGGGGACAACGCTTCATGGTGGAAGGGGATGTATAAATAACTGTGTATATGATGAAGGGGGTGGCAACACCCATTCCGAAATCCCGCCATTCCGACATCCCGCTATTCCGACATCCCACCATTCCGACATACCACCATTCCGACATACCACCATTCCGACATGCAAACGTCCCACCATTCCGACATCCCACCATTGCGACATCCCGCTATTCTGACGTTCAAATGTCCCACCATTCCGACAAGGCTTTCCGTATAAGGAAATGTGTGTTACTCAACAGGTGAGTCCCTTCTTTCTGTTCATGCAATTTATATGTTTAACACATGTTTATAGACAAGCGTTATTAAAAACACAAAGTCTCGGCAACTGGAGGAGGAGAAGCAGTCCGCGGTGGTTTTCAATCACACACTCCAATGCCACTTGTTTCAACTTCCGAAAATTTAATCTAGGAAAAAAAGGCTTACAAACATGGACCAAAACGGCTCCATAACACTTACAAGAATCCAAAAGAAACGAAAGTTAACTAAAAGAAAGCAAATAAACAGTATGAAGTGGTCAAAATTGGTTTTACGCATGCCTATTTGCGTCTGGCACATGCGTCTTCGGGCTCTCCCACGTTGGTTTGTGGATGAAAGCTATATGTTCAGCTGTAATGTCATGTAAAAACAATCTCTACATGACATTTACTCCCAGGTGTGACCAGTTAGGTCCTTAAGATATCAACAGGCTGTATAAAGCTACAACCGTTGCGGCTGTGTGTTTGTGCCAAATGCGCAAAGCCCATCCGCGCTTCCCAAAATTGGAGTGAGTACTCATAAATCACGTGAATAACATGAATTAAACGTTTTTACTGAATTTTGTTGTGTTTTATACGTTCTATGCTGTCATTTCTCTCTTCTCCTATTGGCAAGGCAAGGCAGAGTGCTCGCAACTGTGTCCTGTGCAGTAGCCGTGATATCTGTAATTGCAATTATTACTTTTGCATATGATGACAGCGTGCAAAAGACGCATGGGCTCTGTGGAGAGCTCCGCTCCAGCTGGCTGCTGTGACAGCTCACTGACACTGTATTTCTGCTTAATCAGTTTCAGTCTCGCCAGAGTTACATTAATATCTGTATTTTTATATTTGAAATTCAGGGGATTTTGATAATAGATTATTAATGTTTGTTTGCGAGGCTGTGGCCTCTGAATGTGCAAAGCTTGTGCGCCAAACTTTAGGGCGTATTTGCGCCGGCATATCATTAGTGCAAAATGTTTTGGGTAAAAAATAGGCTATTAAAAGGAACTGTCGGAATGTTAAAAAAAAAAAAAAAAACATACCGCCATTCCGACCATAGGAGGAAAAAAGTGTCGGAATGGTGGGACGTTTGATAAAAAATTAAGTGTCGCCATTCCGACAATTGGAGACCCATGTCGGAATGGCGAGATGTCGGAATGGCAGCATGTAACCATGATGAAGGAGAGACCATTTGAGCAGCACAGCCATTTCGCAGCACAGGGACAGCAATCCAAGTTACAGGATCTCCCACGTGGTATCACCTGTCACATTGTGTCAAGGCATCAAAAGAAGAAAAAATCACCAAACTCAAGGACAAAAAGACAAAGACTCCGGTGAACGAAGACAGAGGACTGACAAACCAGAAATATAAAAGGATTCTCGATATCAAGATCCAGAAGAAGAGGCTAACAATGCCACGAACACTTACGATGCTGGGAATGATGCCAGCAATGAACAGAGAAGAAGATTCAGTGTCATCAATCTGCATTACGTGCCTCTAATGAGGGGGTGAATATAGAATCCTCAACGATTACAACGTCTCTGGGAACTGTGACAACAACACAACAAGGTTTAAACCATTTTGATATATATTGTAACCTATTGTCTAAGGAATAGTGCTGAAAATGAGGTAAATCTAATCCACCACTGTCCTTGGTCTTCTGTAGGGTTTTTAAACTAATACGTGGTGGTTTGTTTTTCCACAGAAATTTGGAGATGCATGAATCTAGTGACTTAAACCAAGTAGCAGATGGTTTTATGGGGATCATTGAGAACAAATAGTTAACTTTTGGTAGAATCATCATTTTAATGGATGTAACTCTCCCCATAAGTGATATAGGTAAGGACTTCCAACGAGAGATCGTCCTCTACTGTCTTTAATAATTGCACATAATTTAGCTTTGTTAGCTCTGAGAGCCTGGAGGAAATGTTTATGCCTAAATATCTAATATTTCCTGACTGTAAAGTGATCGCAGGTATATTATGGACCCTACAGTTAATGGGCAGAACTGTGGTCTTAGACCAGTTGATAGAGTAGTCAGAAAGTGCTGAGAATTTATTTATGAGTGTGATCGTGTGACTGAGAGACGTCTGTGAGTTCTGAAGGAAAAGTAATACATCATCAGCATAAAGACTTATTTTATGCTCAATATTTTGGGATTAATTACTCACAAACGGGTAAGAAAAGTTAGTATTGCCAGACCATATATGATCAAAACAGGGAGCTGCAAGGTGTGAATGTCTGACTATAGTTTGTAAAAAGCGGGTAAGATAAGGTGCGAATGCCCGACAATGTATGATCAAAAGAGGGAGCGGAGGTTTTCGGCTGCAAGAAGGTCTGAATGTCCACCCAAAATTCCTGAAAAATGGGTAAAAAAAGGGTGCGAATGCCAAACCATACATCATCAAAAGCAGGAGTGGATGTGTTCGGCTACAAGAAGATTTGAATGTCCATCAATAATTGCTTTAAAACATGAAAGAAAATTTTCGAATATCAAACCGCACATGATCATAAGCGGGAGAGGAGTTGTTCAGCTGCAAGAAGGTGTGAATGTCCACCCATAATTACTGAAAAATAGGTAAGAAAAGATGAAAATGCCCAACCATACATCATCAAAAGCAGGAATGGATGTGTTCGGCTACAAGAAGGTTTGAATATCCGACCATAGTTTGTAAAAAGCGGGTAAGAAAAGGTTTGAATGCCCGAACATAGACCATCAAAAGAGGGAGCGGAGGTGTTCCGCTGTAAGAAGGTGTAAATGTCCGACCATAGTTGGTAAAAAGCGGGTAAGAAAAGGTTAAAATACCCGACTGTACACAATCAATAGCGGGAGCGGAGTTGTTTGGCTACAAGAAGGTGTGAAAGTCCGACCACGGTTTGTAAAAAGCGGGTAAGAAAAGGTTCGAATGCCCGAATATATACCATCAAAAGTGGAAGTGGATGTGTTCGGCTGCAAGAAGGTGTGAACGTCCGACCAAAGTTTGTAAAAAGCAGTTAAGAAAAGGTTCGAATATCCAACCAAACATAATCAAAAGCGGGAGCACAGCTGTTCGACTGCAAGTAGGTGTGAATGTCAGATCATAATTTGCAAAAAGCTGATGAGAAAGGGTGAGAATGCCCGGCTATACACCATCAAATGCGGGAGCGGAAGTGTTCGGCTGTGAGTAGGTGTGAATGTCCGACCATAATTGCTGAAAAATGTGTTAGAAGAGACTAGAATGCCGGACAAGACATCATCAAATGCGGGAGCGGAGTTGTTCGGCTGTGAGTAGGTGTGAATCTCCGAGCATAGTTTGTAAAAAGGGGGTAAGAATAGGTTCGAATGCCCGAACATACACTATCAAAACAGGGAGCTGAGGTGGCTCAGCTGCAAGGTGTGAATGTCTGACTATAGTTTGTAAATAAGTTGCGAATGCCCAACAATGTATAATCAAAAGAGGGAGCGGAGGTTTTCGGCTACAAGAAGGTTTGAATGTCCGACCATAGTTTGTAAAAAGCGGGTAAGAAAAGGTTCAAATGCCTGACTATACACCATCAAAAGCGGGAGCAGAGGTGTTCCGCTGTAAGACGGTGTGAATGTCCAACCATATTTGGTAAAAAGCGGGTAAGAAAAGGTTAAAATACCCGACTGTACACAATCAATAGCGGGAGCGGATGTGTTTGGCTACAAGAATGTGTGACAGTCCGACCATGGTTTGTAAAAAACGGGTAAGAAAAGGTGCGAATGCCCGACAATGTATGATCAAAAGAGGGAGCGGAGGTTTTCGGCTACAAGAAGGTTTGAATGTCCGACCATAGTTTGTAAAAAGCGGGTAAGAAAAGGTTCAAATGCCTGACTATACACCATCAAAAGCGGGAGCGGAGGTGTTCGGCTACAAGAAGGTGTGAAAGTTCAACCATGGTTTGTAAAAAGCTGCTAAGAAAAGGTTCGAATGCCCGAATATATACCATCAAAAGCGGGAGCAGAGCTGTTCGAATGCAAGTAGGTGTGAATGTCCAGCCATAATTACTCACAAACGGGTAAGAAAAGGTAGTATTGCCAGACCATACATGATCAAAACAGGGAGCTGAGGTGGTTCAGCTGCAAGGTGTGAATGTCTGACTATAGTTTGTAAAAAGCGGGTAAGACAAGGTGCGAATGCCCGACAATGTATGATCAAAAGAGGGAGTGGAGGTCTTCGGCTGCAAGGTCTGAATGTCCAACCATAATTTCTAAAAACCGGGTAAGAAAAGGCTCGAAAGCCCGACTATACACAATCAAAAGCGGGAGCGGGAGGTTTTCAGCTGCAAATCCTTCACTCAAACCAAGTGAAAACTGCTTTGTCCTTCATATTTATCAATGTCTAGATCGACTTCAACAAAGAACAACATTGTATTTTGCAGTAGTAGAAAGAGCAACACTTGAAGGAACAGGAATCCGAGAATAAGCTTATTTTCATACGTTCTGCATGATTTGGGATTTTATGTATAAAATGAATTCCTTTACTCAAACTATGTTAAAACTGCTTTGTCCTTCATATTTATCAATGTCTAGATTGACTTCAACAAAAAACAACATTGTATTTTGCAGTAGAAGAAATAGCAACACTGAAGGATCAGGAATCCGAAAACAAGCTTATTTTCATACGTTCTGCTTGATTTGGGATTTTGCTATAAAATTAATTCCTTCACTCAAACAAAGTGGAAACTGCTTTGTCCTTCATATTTATCAATGTCTAGATTTACTTCAACAAAGAACAACATTGTATTTTGCAGTAGTAGAAAGAGCAACACTTGAAGGAACAGGAATCCGAGAATAAGCTTATTTTCATACGTTCTGCATGATTTGGGATTTTATGTATAAAATGAATTCCTTTACTCAAACTATGTTAAAACTGCTTTGTCCTTCATATTTATCAATGTCTAGATTGACTTCAACAAAGAACAACATTGTATTTTGTAGTAGAAGAAATAGCAACACTGAAGGATCAGGAATCCGAAAACAAGCTTATTTTCATACGTTCTGCTTGATTTGGGATTTTGCTATAAAATTAATTCCTTCACTCAAACAAAGTGGAAACTGCTTTGTCCTTCATATTTATCAATGTCTATATCGATTTCAACAAAGAACAAGGCTTTATTTTGCAGTATAGGAAAGAGCAACACTGGAGGATCAGGAATCCGAGAATAAGCTTACTTTCATGAGTCCTGCACGATTTCGGATTTTCCTATAAAATGAATTGCTTTGCTCAAACCAAGTTAAAATTGCTTTGTCCTTCATAGTTATCCATGTCTAAAATGTATCAAGCATAAAGTTCCTCATATTACCCTGAATGAGAAAAGAAGCATCCCTTTGGTTGAGCAATACGTTCCTTTTGCGGAGTTATGCATGATTTCGGATTTTGCTATAAAATTCATTCCTTCACACTTTTTTTTTTCACCGCATTTTATAGATTATGGTTGGAAATTTCAACCACTCTAATCCAAAGACCTCTCCTCCCGCTTTTGTTAATATATTTGAACTTTAGTTGGACATTCACCCCTTTTTGCAGCTAAACCACCTCCGCTCCCTGTTTTGATCATGTATGGTCTGGCAATACTACATTTTCTTACCCGTTTGTGAGTAATTATGGCTGGATATTCACACCTACTTGCAGCTGAACACAATCTCTCTCGCTTTTAATTATGTTTGGATATTCGAACCTTTTCTTTACTGCTTTTTGCCAACTTTGGTCGGACGTTCACACCTTCTTGCAGCCGAACACCTCCGCATCCGCTTTTGATGGTATATATTCGGGCATTCGAACCTTTTCTTACCAGCTTTTTACAAACGATGGTTGGAATTTCACACCTTCTTGTAGCCGAACAACTCCACTCCCGCTATTGATTGTGTACAGTCGGGTATTTTAACCTTTTCTTACCCGCTTTTTACCAACAATGGTTGGACATTCACACCGTCTTACAGCGGAACATCTCCGCTCCCGCTTTTGATGGTGTATAGTCAGGCATTTGAACCTTTTCTTACCCGCTTTTTACAAACTATGGTCGGACATTCAAACCTTCTTGTAGCCGAAAACCTCTGCTCCCTCTTTTGATTATACATTGTCGGGCATTCGCACCTTATCTTACCCGCTTTTTACAAACTATAGTCAGACATTCACACCTTGGTGCTGAACCACCTCAGCTCCCTTTTTTGATCATGTATGGTCTGGCAATACTACCTTTTCTTACCCGTTTGTGAGTAATTATGTCTGGACATTCACACCTACTTGCAGTCGAACAGCTCTGCTCCCGCTTTTGATTATGTTTGGTTGGATATTCGAACCTTTTCTTAACTGCTTTTTACAAACTTTGGTCGGACGTTCACACCTTCTTGCAGCCGAACACCTCCACTTCCGCTTTTGATGGTATATATTCGGGCATTCGAACCTTTTCTTACCAGCTTTTTACAAACCATGGTTGGACTTTCACACCTTCTTGTAGCCGAACAACTCCGCTCCCCCTATTGATTGTGTACAGTCGGGTATTTTAACCTTTTCTTACCCGCTTTTTACCAACTATGGTCGGACATTCACACCTTCTTACAGCGGAACACCTCCGCTCCCTCTTTTGATGGTGTATGTTCGGGCATTCAAACCTTTTCTTACCCGCTTTTTACAAACTATGGTCGGACATTCAAACCTTCTTGTAGCCGAACACATCCACTCCTGCTTTTGATTATGTATAGTTGTGCATTCGCACCTTTTCTTACCCATTTTTCAGTAATTATGGGTGTACATTCACACCTTCTTGCAGCCGAACACCTCCGCTCCCTCTTTTGATCATACATTTTCGGGCATTCGCACCTTTTCTTACCCGCTTTTTACAAACCATGGTCGGACTTTCACACCTTTTAGTAGCCGAACATCTCCGCACCCGCTACTGATTGTGTACAGTCGGGTATTTTAACCTTTTCTTACCCGTTTTTTACCAACTATGGTCGGACATTCACACCTTCTTACAGCGGAACACCTCCGCTCCCTCCTTTGATGGTGTATGTTCGGGCATTCGAACCTTTTCTTACCCGCTTTTTACAAACTATGGTCAGACGTTCAAACCTTCTTGTAGCCGAACATATCCACTCCTGCTTTTGATGATGTATGGTTGGGCATTCGAACCTACTTGTTGCCCGCTTTTCATTAATTATGGGTGGACATTCACACCTTGTCTCAGCCAAACACCTCCGCTCCCTGTTTTGATCATGTATGGTTTGACATTCGCACCTTTGCTTACCCTCTTTTTATACTGATTGCTCAAGATTAAGCTGTTCTTTCTCAAACTACAAAATTTTTTTAATTGTTGAAACTTGATTTGAAGTGGATAAATAAGGAAGACAAACAGTTTTAAGTCAGGCTGATAGCAATTAATTTTATAGCAAAATCTGTATTTCGTCATTTGTCGAGAGATTGCTGAAGAAGTTCTTTCTCATTCTACAAAGTACAACGTTGTTTATCATTGAAACTTGATTAGACATGAATAAATATGAAGGACAAAGCAGTCTTAACTTGGTTTGAGTTAAGGAATTCGTTTTATAGGAGAATCCGAATTCGTGCATAACTCGTAAAATAGAGCTTATTTTCGGATTCCTGAAGAATGAGTCTGGTTCTTTCTCATAATACAAAGTTTGTTGTTTATTGTTGAAACTTCATCAGACCATTAGATATAGTCGGACTCACCTCGACGCACGGCTTGGGATCTGGAACCAGTACTCTTGAGAGGGGTTGGACTCTCTTCCACTCTGGAGTTGCCCGTGGTGAGAGGCGCAGAGCAGGTGTGGGCATACTTATTGCCCCCCGGCTGTGTGCCAGTACATTGGGGTTTACCCCAGTACCCTTTTTGGAGTCTCTGGGGGAGGCACTGGAGAATGCTCCTACCGGAGACTCCCTCATTCTGCTGGGGGACTTCAATGCTCTCGTGGGCAATGACAGTGAGACCTGGAGGGGTGTGATTGGGAGGAACGGCCCCCCCGATCTGAATCAGAGTGGTGTTATGTTGTTGGACTTCTGTGCCAGTCATAGACTGTCCATAACGAACACCATGTTCAGGCATAAGGGTGTCCATATGTGCACTTGGCACCAGGACACCCTTGGCCGCAGTTCGATGATCGACTTTGTGGTTGTATCATCGGACTTGCGGCCGTATGTCCTGGACACTCGGGTGAAGAGAGGGGCGGAGCTGTCAACTGATCACCACCTGGTGGTGATTTGGCTCCGCTGGTGGGGGAGGATGCCGATCAGACCTGGCAGGCCCAAACGTATTGTGAGGGTCTGCTGGGAGCGTTTGTCAGAATCCCCCGTCAGAAGGAGCTTTAACTCCCACCTCCGGCAGAGCTTCAACCATATTTGAGGTGGGGGACATTGAGTCCGAATGGGCCATGTTCCGTGACTCCATTGCCGAGGCAGCTGGTCGGAGTTGTGGCCGTAAGGTGGTCGGTGCCTGTCGTGGCGGCAACCCTCGAACCTGCTGGTGGACACCAGTGGTGAGGGAAGCCGTCAAGCTGAAGAAGGAGTCCTATCGGGCCTTTTTGGCCAGTGGGACCCTGGAAGAAGCTGATAGGTACCGACGGGCCAGACGGGCCACGGCTTCGGCGGTTGCTGAGGCAAAAACTCGGGCCTGGGAGGAGTTCGGTGAGACCATGGAGAACGATTTCCGGACGGCCTCGAAAAGATTCTGGTCCACCATCCGGCGTCTCAGGGGGGGGGGAGCGGCTCACAGTCAACACTGTTTACAGTGGGGACGGGGCTTTGCTGACCTCAACTAGGGATGTTGTGAGTCGGTGGGGGGAGTACTTCGAGGAACTCCTCAATCCTACCAACACGTGCTCGGAAGAGGCAGAGTCGGAGAGCTCGGAGACGGGGCCTCCCATTTCTGGGGCTGAGGTTGCCGAGGTGGTTAAAAAGCTCCTCGGTGGCAAGGCCCTGGGGGTGGATGAGGTCCGTCCTGAGTTTCTCAAGGCTCTGGATGTTGTAGGGCTGTCTTGGCTGACACGCCTCTGCAGTATCGCGTGGACATCGGGGACAGTGCCTCTGGACTGGCAGATTGGGGTGGTGGTCCCCCTCTTTAAAAAGGGGGACCGGAGGGTGTGTTCCAACTATAGGGGTATCACACTCCTCAGCCTCCCTGGTAAGGTCTATTCGGGGGTATTGGAGAGGAGGATCCGTCGGATAATCGAGCCTCGGATTCAGGAGATGCAGTGTGGCTTTCGTCCTGGCCGTGGAACAGTGGACCAGCTCTATACCCTCGGCAGGATCCTGGAGGGTGCATGGGAGTTCGCCCAACCAGTCTACATGTGTTTTGTGGACTTGGAAAAAGCGTTCGACCGTGTCCCTCGTGGAGTCCTGTGGGGGGTGCTCCGGGAATATGGAGTGCCGGACCCCTTGATAGGGGCCGTTCGGTCTCTGTATGACCGGTGCCAGAGTTTGGTCCGCATTGCCGGCAGTAAGTCGGATACGTTTCCGGTGAGAGTTGGACTCCGTCAGGGCTGCCCTTTGTCACCGATTCTGTTCCTAACTTTTATGGACAGAATTTCTAGGCGGAGCCAGGGCGTTGAGGGTGTCCCATTTGGCGACCTCAGAATCGGGTCTCTGCTTTTTGCAGATGATGTGGTTCTGTTAGCGTCGTCAGGCCGTGACCTTCAGCTCTCACTGGAGTGATTCGCAGCCGAGTGTGAAGCGGCTGGGATGAGAATCAGCACCTCCAAATCCGAGACTATGGTTCTCAGCCGGAAAAGGGTGGAATGCTCTCTCCGGGTCGGGAATGAGATCCTTCCCCAAGAGGAGGAGTTCAAGTATCTCGGGGTCTTGTTCACGAGTGACGGACGAATGGAGCGGGAGATTGACGGGCGGATCGGTGCGGCGCCTGCAGTGTTGCAGGCTCTGCACCGACCCGTCGTTGTGAAGAGGGAGCTGAGCCAGAATGCGAAGCTCTCTACTTACTGGTCAATCTACGTTCCCATCCTCACCTATGGTCACGAGTTGTGGGTAGTGACCGAAAGAACAAGATCGCGAATACAAGCGGCCGAAATGGGTTTCCTCCGCAGGGTGTCTGGGCTCTCCCTTAGAGATAGGGTGAGAAGCTCAGTCATCCGGGAGGGGCTCGGAGTAGAACCGCTGCTCCTCCGCATTGAGAGGAGCCAGATGAGGTGGCTCGGGCATCTGGTTAGGATGCCCCCTGGGCGCCTCCCTGGGGAGGTGTTCCGGGCACGTCGCACTGGGAGGAGACCCCGGGGGAGACCCAGGACACGTTGGAGAGACTATGTCTCTCGGCTGGCCTGGGAACGCCCCGGGGTCCCCCCGGAAGAGCTGGAGGAAGTGGCCGGGGACAGAGACGTCTGGGTTTCTCTGCTCAAGCTGCTGCCCCCGCGACCCGACCCCCGGATAAGCGGCAGATGATGGATGGATGGATGGATATATCCTCCACCAACCAGACTTACAACCCCCGACTAGGGTAGCAGAATTTCTAAGCATCTGTACCCCAAAACTACTATCAAAAATATATAAATTATTGTCTAAGATAGATGACACAATGTCTCTTCCATCCTCAAAATGGGAGGCAGATTTATCCATCAGTTCTGGTCATAGCTTCTAACCACAAATATGTTTGAACACCTTCATAAAGACTCGAAATCCTAATTTACAGCTCATACAATACAAAATCCTTCATAGAACACACTATACAGGACAAAGGATGTTCAGGATGGGTCTAACACACTCAAACATCTGCTCACATTGCACAGATAACACACCTGATGATTATGCACACGCTTTGTGGTTTTCTGCGCCTGTCCAGAAGTTCTGGCTTGAAGTCTGTGAGGACCTATCAACATGGCTAAAGTGTAGCATCCCTGCATGCCCCACACTGTGCATACTGGGTGACTTAGACAACATCAACATGGAAATTAACTCAGCACACATGGTTGTCACAGTGTTATGTATCGCAAAGAAAACTATTCTCATGAACTGGAAAGCGAAGAACAATCTGTGTATTAACCAGTTTAGAAATTTTCTTTTAGATTATATTAGCATGGAAACAATGTCTGCCTCCTCAAACATCAATTGGCTGAATTTCATTCTCTCTGGTCCCCTCTGATTAGTTTTATCACATAGTGGTGGTGGTGGGTTGCTGGGTGATGGTGGGTCTCAGGCCCAGGCTGCTGCGACTGGTGTGACCGGGTTGTTTGTTTGTTTGTTTTTTTGATGTTGTTTGTTTGTTTTTTGTAGTGGTCCTCCTGGGTGGGGTTGGGTTGAGTGGGGTGGGGCGGGATGGGTACCTTCTGGGGGTACAGTAGCTCCCGGAATATGGTCGCTGCAGGCCCCGAGCCTGGTGGACATCAGGCCCTCCTGCCCATTGTTGGCTCCCAGGTAGCGGGGATGCCTATTGCAGCCAGTCCCTGGCTGCCCTCTCTGGGGGAGAGTAGCTCCCCCGGTATATATCCCCATACCCCTCTCCCTTCTGGCTCCTGTACACAGCACACACTCACACATGAAGGGTTTTGGGGGCGTGTGTGTTCGGTGGGGTGTAGTGGATGGGGCCACGTAGGTGGTCCCCTTTGGTTGCACTCTGCAGTTCCCTGCCCCTGTTTTAATTACACCTTAGACATTACTACTTATCAAACACACTCACACACACACATTAGGTCTTGGGGGGTGGTTACACTGAGTGGCATCTGGTGGGCGGGGCTCTTTGGGTATGTAGGCTGCCCAGAGTGCCGCGCTCCCAGTTCTACAAGTTTGGCTGCCCCTCAATTTTAATTGCTCACTATTAGAAAATATTGAAGAGCCAGAAGGGTGAGGGGAGGGGTCTTCTTCGCACACCCCTGCTTCCTGATGTCTGCTCGGGGCAGGAGGGGCCAGGAGGATTAATTAATTGTTCTGCTGGTTCGGGGTCTGTGGTGGCTGGGGGGTTGCTGGCCTCCTGGTGTGCCCGCTGCACTACACCCCAGCAGAGTCGAGGGAGGTAGGATGTGTGGATGTGTGGATGTATGGGACGTGAAAGTGTGTGTGGTAATGATTGGGCCTGGATCTGGGACTTGCTGTCGCCTGGCCTGCCTGTTTTTCTCCCGATGGGGCATCAGCGTTGCCTCTCCCCACTGCTCGCGACTTCACCTACCTGTGGGCACGTCTTGACTCACAGGGCACTTGGCCAGGGGCGCTGGGGCAGGCGCTGACCCACTTTGTGGCTGTCTGGGGCGCTTGGCCCTCCTGGGTATTGGGTGGGGCCTCTGCCGGGGGGTTTGGGGGCGATCGGGCTCCTGGGGCCCAGGTCCAGTGCACGGCCCATGTCTGGGCGGCTGGGGCCTGGCGGGGTAGGTGGGCTGTTGCCCCTGGTTCCCGGAGTGCCTCTGCCCTATGCTTATGGGGGCTCTTTCCGGGGGCTTCCTCTGCAGTCTTCTGGGTGGATGCGTGGTTGCCCCTGCGGTGGGCTGCCTGGGTTCTGTGCTCTGTGGGGGCTGCTGGTGGCCTGGGTCTTTTGGCCCTCTCTGCCTGCTTCTGATTGCTTGGGGGGGGGGGGGCTGTGGATTGTGGCCCTGTACGCTTATACACTCATAACTAAGCACGGTTATCATGTAGGTCCTGTGCCATGGGTGTTGCATGTTCTCACACACACACACACACATTCATTAGTCCAGTAGCATGGTCACTAAGCAGTTGATGTATTATCATGTCGTCTCAGGTCATCTATATCCACAGCTGTGTTGTATGCGATTGCCGCTTCTTGTGCTTGTTTTTGTTTGTTTGTGTTTTTGTTTTTTCTCTGCTTGTCTGCTTTCAGGTGCTCCTGGTGGCGCTAAGGCTGGATTCCCCTCATAGGCCATGGATTGTTGTCTGTTTTGTTTTTTACAGGTGTAGCAGCTGGTTGTCTGGTTTTTGTTTCTATTTTTGTTCTGTTTCCTCTTCTTTCCTCTTCTGCTTTCCTTGTCCCCCGGTCCGGTTCAGTTCAGTTCATGTCATATATTGTAAACAGAAATAAATAAATTGGCATCAAGGGGAGCTTTACATTTATAAAACTTCCCTTGGCAAAATAAATCTGTTTGGCATCAAAGGTATTCAGACTACAATTCTTCTGACATAATGCTGAACAGGAAAAGGGGAAAAAAAAGTAAAGAAGACAGTTCTGCCGAAAGCCAGGGATAGACCTGTTCTAAGTTCTATACTTTTTAAAAGGGGCGTGTTTATCAACTATGGAATTAGAAGATTTACAAAAATGGTCAAGTGCTAGATCTTCATCTGGGATTTTAAAGAGTGTCATATAACTATTCAACAGATCAGTTAAAAAAAAGCCTGCTCATGGAGATGTTTCAGGATCTGGATACCAAGCGTGGACCTAATGTTTTCATTTTTGCAATTCTGATACAGGCTATTGAGCAGTGATAACTAACACCAAGTTCAGATACTGCGGATTTTCTACCTTTGATTTGTTAAGATTGAGCCAATCAGGGACAACCTTGAAGGATCTCTTTGGTTTTGTAGGATCAGTAATTACCTGAGAAAGGTTGATATTGGTACACACCTTTTTTAAATGATCAGAGGCAGAGTTCAACTTGTTTAAATTAAAATTGCCACACAGAGATTGGGTTTAGGCCACATGCACACAGAATGACATCAACAAATATAAAAAATATTAAACATTTACACATAGATTTTTGAATATATGTAGAGGAATGATACTTTGAAATGTGCTCATTGCGGAGTTATGATCAGTTGAGTAATGAAGGTTGAACTATTCTGGGAAAGAGGTTCTATTCCCAGCATCATGATGGACACTCCTGATATAGAAGGTTTCGCTAACGCATTGGAATTGTTTTACTATTTTCATATGCATGTGCAATGAAGAATTGCTTGCTGCTGATAAATGCAAAGAAGAACAGCTTACACATAGATGCTCACATATAGGCTGCTGAATGCAATGAAGACCTGCTTATCAAGTAAAGTTCAATGTCAATGTGTAATATTCAATTAGGATTTGCAAAACAGTGAAGTTAAACAATGAATGGGTCCATAGTCGGTATGAGAAGACTACAGGAATATTTACCTGGGTGTACGTTCAAACAGAGATGAGAAAATTGCGATAAATAATTGTTTGTTTGTTTGTTAGTATGTATATGAATGTTATGTGTATAAACTGTGTTGAGTTATAGTTACTCAGTAGTGTCTCAGTGAAACAACCGACGGGGGAAGCCTTGCGGTGACAACAAAAGCAGTGTTTTACTGATCAGTCAAGTTGCTCCAGTGTACTCCATACAAACCGGTTGGCTACTGAAGGGATAGAAAATGGGGAATACTTGTTTTAAAGCAAACAAGGAATTAGATGGGAAAAATACATGTTTTAACGGGACCCAGACAATATTAAATACTCAGACAGATGGGAGAAGAAGTGTAGTTTTGTAGGAAATCACAAAATTATTACATAGAATTAGTGAAATCAATTGAAGAATGCCTTTCTGAAGAGCTGTTTACCACAGATGAGCAGCTTTGCGACCAAGCACATAGTAGATCGCTTTACTGCCAAAATGATCTAATTTAATGGATTGGTTTAGACATGCATAACAGCATTTTAAGAACAAAGAGAGAAACAAAAAGGGACAACGCTTCATGGTGGAAGGTGATGTATAAATAACTGTGTATATGATGAAGGGGGTGGCAACACCCATTCCGAAATCCCGCCATTCCGACATCCCGCTATTCCGACATCCCACCATTCCGACATACCACCATTCCGACATACCACCATTCCGACATGCAAACGTCCCACCATTCCGACATCCCACCATTGCGACATCCCGCTATTCTGACGTTCAAATGTCCCACCATTCCGACAAGGCTTTCCGTATAAGGAAATGTGTGTTACTCAACAGGTGAGTCCCTTCTTTCTGTTCATGCAATTTATATGTTTAACACATGTTTATAGACAAGCGTTATTAAAAACACAAAGTCTCGGCAACTGGAGGAGGAGAAGCAGTTCGCGGTGGTTTTCAAAAGACGCATGGGCTCTGTGGAGAGCTCCGCTCCAGCTGGCTGCTGTGACAGCTCACTGACACTGTATTTCTGCTTAATCAGTTTCAGTCTCGCCAGAGTTACATTAATATCTGTATTTTTATATTTGAAATTCAGGGGATTTTGATAATAGATTATTAAAGTTTGTTTGCGAGGCTGTGGCCTCTGCATGTGCAAAGCTTGTGCGCCAAACTTTAGGGCGTATTTGCGCCGGCATATCATTAGTGCAAAATGTTTTGGGTAAAAAATAGGCTATTAAAAGGAACTGTCGGAATGGCGGTATGTTAAAAAAAACAAAAAACATACCGCCATTCCGACCATAGGAGGAAAAAAGTGTCGGAATGGTGGGACGTTTGATAAAAAATTAAGTGTCGCCATTCCGACAATTGGAGACCCATGTCGGAATGGCGAGATGTCGGAATGGCAGCATGTAACCATGATGAAGGAGAGACCATTTGAGCAGCACAGCCATTTCGCAGCACAGGGACAGCAATCCAAGTTACAGGATCTCCCACGTGGTATCACCTGTCACATTGTGTCAAGGCATCAAAAGAAGAAAAAATCACCAAACTCAAGGACAAAAAGACAAAGACTCCGGTGAACGAAGACAGAGGACTGACAAACCAGAAATATAAAAGGATTCTCGATATCAAGATCCAGAAGAAGAGGCTAACAATGCCACGAACACTTACGATGCTGGGAATGATGCCAGCAATGAACAGAGAAGAAGATTCAGTGTCATCAATCTGCATTACGTGCCTCTAATGAGGGGGTGAATATAGAATCCTCAACGATTACAACGTCTCTGGGAACTGTGACAACAACAAGGTTTAAACCATTTTGATATATATTGTAACCTATTGTCTAAGGAATAGTGCTGAAAATGAGGTAAATCTAATCCACCACTGTCCTTGGTCTTCTGTAGGGTTTTTAAACTAATACGTGGTGGTTTGTTTTTCCACAGAAATTTGGAGATGCATGAATCTAGTGACTTAAACCAAGTAGCAGATGGTTTTATGGGGATCATTGAGAACAAATAGTTAACTTTTGGTAGAATCATCATTTTAATGGATGTAACTCTCCCCATAAGTGATATAGGTAAGGACTTCCAACGAGAGATCGTCCTCTACTGTCTTTAATAATTGCACATAATTTAGCTTTGTTAGCTCTGAGAGCCTGGAGGAAATGTTTATGCCTAAATATCTAATATTTCCTGACTGTAAAGTGATCGCAGGTATATTATGGACCCTACAGTTAATGGGCAGAACTGTGGTCTTAGACCAGTTGATAGAGTAGTCAGAAAGTGCTGAGAATTTATTTATGAGTGTGATCGTGTGACTGAGAGACGTCTGTGAGTTCTGAAGGAAAAGTAATACATCATCAGCATAAAGACTTATTTTATGCTCAATATTTTGGGATTAATTACTCACAAACGGGTAAGAAAAGTTAGTATTGCCAGACCATATATGATCAAAACAGGGAGCTGCAAGGTGTGAA